>NC_077233.1:19628754-19776313 GCF_027887165.1 Monodelphis domestica
TAGATAATTTAGGAGGGTCCAGCTACAGGGTTGTTCAAAAAGTCTGGAGGTTTTAATGGTTAACCAATAGGGATGATGGGAAAATCCAAGAATGTGCTTTGCCTTGGATTGTCATTATCATTAAGAAGAGGGGAGTGAGTGAATATAAGGTCTGGATTGGAGTGGGGATTCATGGGTAGGCATAGAGGTCAACATCTGGCCTGTAGGGGAAAAGGAGAAAAGGGATGTTGGCTGGTAAGTGGCTAAGTTCCCTTCCAAGTTCCAGCTCCACGATTCTATACCTCTTTGAGTTCCTCATCACCCCTTTCCTATCTCCCTTAAGATCTTCAGATCACACAACCACTCAGAAGAGGTCGGGAGAAGTTCTAATGGACAAACCATCCTGAACTCTATCTCTATAGAGGAATAGCTCCTGGTCCTTCCCCTCCCCCAGAATGCAAACCTAAGGATGCTATCATCAGGGACCAGCATGAGGAGAGGTTTGGTTTAGCCTTTTTCTTCTAGGAATTTCTCTAGCCAAAGGCAGCTACATCTTATTTACATCCTCCTGTTCTCATCTGTAAGATCAACACCTGGGAAAGAGAGCATGGTAGAGGGAGCAGTGTGGGAAGTAGCAGAGCAGGTTATTGCCAGTAATTGGAGGTAAAAGGGAAAAGTGGCTTACCTAATTGTACTCTAAATTACAGCTATTGTTCAAGGCATTTCTTAAAAGCACATGGTGCATTCAAGAAGAAAAGTCCTTTCCTGGGAGGAAAAAATGCTGTATGTGCTGGATATACATATATACAGATTGCCTTGTACCACTTTTGTTTGTAAATTACTGATTCTAGTGGATTGCTCGTTATTATTATTATTATGATTATTTTTGCTGTATGTATGCTAATGATAATAAACCTGGAAAACCAAAATAGATGATTCCATGGTAATTGTGTTTTAGATAGCATAATAATTCACCGTAATTGCTTGCCAAGCATTTTGTCCCTCCCCCCATCACTCCCAACAGGGGTAAATCCGTTAAAGGCATGTTCTTCTGGACTATTTTACAGTCTATTAGCATAATAACATACTCTAAAATCAGCATTGCTGCCTGCTGAAAGTGTCTGATATTGGTCCATTAGGCATCTTTGTCTCCTATGTCAATTGCTAATGGTGCAGTTTGGGGGCAGGGGCCTCTGCTTGGTGTGGGTCCAGTTAGGAGCTCATAAAAACCAAAGCATTACCCATTATTGGATGGAAGTTGTTCAGTTTTAACAATCCACCCTGACTTCTAGCCTCTTGCCTGAAAATTACTTTCAGCCCCAAGTGAACGGCAAAGCAATCTTGATGAATTTCTCTGCCAGCCACGTTGTAACCAACGAACTCATAACTTCATCAAATTAGATCTCGGGGTCTTTAATTTCATCATTAGTTTTGAATACTTCTGTTTCAAACCATGTAATTAAAGAGCATATTAGGAATATAGAGCTTTTCCTTTTATGCATTTATTAGGCATCGAGGGTTAAATTTGGAGCCATGTGCCCGTGTTGCTACACATCTGCTTATGTTTAAATGAGGGTGATTTTTAATGATACCTGAAGAATTAGAAAAAAGTAATTGGTTAATGAAACTAAGGGAATTCATGGCAAATGAGCTATCATTATATTTACCCAAGCTCCGTTATAATCCAAGGATTGTTGTCTAATTAGGAAAATTATACAGAGAGAAACCCGGCACTCAATTATTTACTTTTTCTTCAATATGCATGGAGAATTGCTGTAAAATATTCCCAGCACAAGATGAATTCTTGGTGTGGGCTATGCCTAGCTTTAAGCCTAAGTCCGGGATATCTGAATAAGTCTATTCTCTTTTACTATTACTATTTTCCTATACAAATACCATTTAAGTAAGTATAATGTGATACAGAGAGGACTGGATTTAGGATCAGAGGAACTGGCTTTAAATTCTAGCTCTTCTCCCTTTGTGTATGACTTTGGGCAATTGACCCAATACGGGGAGACTCTAGTTTTCTCAGCTGAAGATGAGAGGGTTGGATCAGAAGACTTCTAGGGCTCCTTCAGGTCTATAGGTAGCATTTTATGTTACTGTGAGGTTGTACAATCATTCTATGAAGAATCCCAAATTTTCTGATAGGAAGGGATGAGAATGTAGTGAAAGAAAAGCATTGGTTTTGAAATCAAAAGTTTATTTTTTTTAAAGAGAAGAACATGTTAATTTTATTTGAGTAATTGTATGACACCTTCAATGATACTAATATAAACTCCCTTTTCTTTAGTGGCAATATTGTCCAGGTAATGACAAAGTTCTAAAACAATGGAATGCTAAAATCTCAAATGAATCAAAAACAGATGTTAAATCAAGCGATCTTACTTTGAGTCTTGGCTTTACATGTGTGTGATCTAATGGGAAGAGCACCAGGACTCAAATTCCTTCTGACTGCTTACTTTCTGGGTGATTTGGCAGGTAATTTAACCTCCCTAGATCTCAGTCTTCTTAGCTGAAAAATGAGCTCGTTGGACATGACCTCTGAAATCCCTTCCAGTTTTAGACAGGTGATCCTTCAATCCTGTATGACTTTGAACAAGTCACTTTTGCTTAGTTCTCTTGTCTATAAAAGTGATACTGATATAGTAGGATTGTTACAGTTGGGGTTATATGACCTTAGTTCAAATCCTGACTCATATTACAAATGTGACTTTGACTTTGAGCAATCACTCATGCTAGTAATTATACTCATAGAGGGCTATTAGGGGGCTCAAGTAGAATAATGGTTATAAAGTGCTTCATGAATTGTAAAGTGCTCCATCATATTCACAATCACCATCTCCATCATCATCATCACCAACTTCTTCATTATTATTATTGATATTGAGTCAAGGAGAAAATATAAAAAAATTCACCGGAGTGTCAATGATAGGAGACATCATAAAATGAAAATTCAATTCTCAGGAGTGAATTTATAGGTTAAATGTCAATGACTGCTCCATGTCCATTCTTCCTGGCCCCATGATGCTTCCTTATTGAGATGGATTGCCTTCTTACCCATGTTTATTCCAAGTCCTCACAGATGCATCCCACTAAGAAATTGTTCCCTTCTTTCCTGTGTATCTTTCTGAATAAAGCAGAGAAATGAATTAATAAATACAATCTAATTTCTTTCATGACTTTCTGCTTTTATAAGCAAAGGGCTGGGGGCTGAGTTGTTGACATGGCTTCAGCCTTTCTGCCATATTGAATACACATATTTATAACTGGATTAGTTTGTGAGCCCTGGAAGTGATTTAAAAGACATTTTCTATGCAGATGTATGTTGCTTTTGTTTATCTCCATAGGATAAATATTAAAATTGTGTTTCAGCCTCACATTACATGCATATTAATATTACGACAATATGAATCTTGCTTGGTGATATTCAAGTTTCAGACTTAAGACTGAAATAAGAAAGAAATTTGAGGGTTAGTAGAGTCTCCTCTGCTCCTAGTCATTTTTTAAGAATGACCCCTGGACCAACCTGTTCTTATATTTATTTTTTTGTTTTTAGGATGCAAATGAAAGCATCTGATTTTGGGTTCAGCTTTAGTCTTGCCTTGAGAAGTCAGATAGGCTTAGCTCTTTAATTTATTGCTTTTCCTTTACCTAAAATTCAGACTGGCCTTGGATGATCCTTACCATGGGCTATCCTAGCAATTTTCATGGCTGAGGCAAGGCATAATGAAAGTCTCCCCAATTCGACTTCAGAATTTTTAATAAGAAAATAAAGCAAGAAGTATTTAGGATAGTACCATTTTAGCAGGATGGGGGGATTGGTTTCCATAGTGGCTTCTTCTACCTTTTAGGCTTCTTTGCATATTTTTGGTACTGAATAAATGCTTGTTGGCACCAAGGTGGTACAGCAGATTAGGTGATAGGGATGGAATCAGGAAGACTCATCTTCCTTAGTTCAAATATGGCTTCAGATACTAACTAGCTTTGTGACCTTGGGAAAGTCACTTAACCCTGTTTGCCTGTTTTCTTATCTGTCAAGTGATCTGGAAAAGGAAATGGCAAACCTCTCCAGTATCTTTGCCAACAATAAAACATCAAAAGGGGTCATGAAGAATCTGACATAACTGAAATGACTGGAAAATAACAACAAAATGCTTGTTAAATTGACCTCTTTGTAGGCATTAGAGAACATCCTTTATCATGAGTCTTTTGGAATTGTGCTTGGCCATTGCATGGATTAGATTTCTTAAGTCTTTCAAAGTTGTTGTTGTTTTTTGTACTATGCTGTTATTATTATATAAGCTGCTCTCCTGGTTCTCCCTTCATACACAGCAATTTTAAAAATTAGGGACTTTTTTGTTTTTTATGTCACCTTGACTTCTGAATATATTCTTCTCAATTCCCCTGCCCATTGAGCTTTTCCTTATAGAAAGAATGAAGGGGGGAGAGTGGGAGGGAACAGGGATAGGAGGTTCAGCAAACCTAGTCAACACATCAACTGAGTCTAAAAGGTACATAATATTCGTAGTCCTTACCTTTGTTATTTGAAATCTTTCAAAGGTTTTTTTAGTACAATATTGTTGTATAAATTATTCACCTGGCTCTATTCCCTCCACTATGCATTAGCTGAAATGAGGTTTTCACAAGTTTCTCTAAATGCATCTCTTTACATCCCCTTCCTTCGTTCCTTTGTTCCTTCATTCCTTTGGTTGTTCATTTGTTCATTCGGTCCTTCCTTCCTTCATAAAGCACACAAACTTTATAGAGGAAATGTATATAAAATATGATGTAATAAAAATATAATAAAACCTATAATTTATTGACATTTTATTATGTTAACTATATTAATTGTGTTATATAAAGATATTCACAGACATGTATATATATTATATTTACATATATGTATATTGTTTATATTTTAAAGTGCTCTATTTTTTAACCAACAGAAATATTTTTTCTCTCCCTCTCACTCCTCAACTCATTTAAAAAATGTGAAAAGAAAAATTTCTTGTAACAAGCATAATCAAGGAAAACAACTTCCCTCAATGGCTGTGTTTCTGAATCCATATTTCTTATTCTGCACCTAAATCTGTCACCTCTCTGTTAGGACATTCATTCTCAGTTCTTTGGGATTGTGATTGGTCATTTCATTGATTAAAGTTCATGTAACTTTGAAAGTTGTTTGCCTTTACAGTATCGTTATTAAATAAATTAGTCTTTTTGTCTTGCTCATTGAATTCTTCATTGGTTTATAAAAGACTTCAAAATTGCTTCTTCATATAATATTGATGTTATAGTATGACATGCCTTTCTGGCTTTGGCATCTTCACTTTGGGTTCTTATTGAATTTTAGGTATTTCAGGCCAATGAATCAATCAGCAAGTCAAGAACTGTGCCAGGTTCTGGAGAAATGATAAAAGTGAGACAATGCCTGTCCTCCAAGAGTCTATATTTCTAATGGGATACACCATGTATGTTGAGAGATTACCTATTTTAGCTACAGATATGCACATATATCTATGTATGTATCATAAAACTATACAAAATCTACATGAATTAACTTATTAAGAGAGGTACAAGTAGTTGGGGGCCGGGAAAGGCTTCACAAAGCAGGGAGCAATGTCTGGTGAGTTTTGAAGGAAATTAGGGCTTCCAAAAAATAAAGGTGAGACAAGATGCAGGAAGTACCCACTTTGTATGTACCATACATGGTTGTTTGTATGTTTTTTTCTCCATTAGAAGGGAGTATCTTTGGTGATAGGCAGTGGTTTTGTCTTTCTTTTTAGCCCCAGTTCTGAGTATGGTATCTAGCACATAGTAGGTACTTAATAAACACTTGATGATTTGTGGAAGTCAAGGCTGGATGAAAGTACTATCAGGCAGAGCTAGTGAGCAGCCTAGATCCATAGTATGACCTGTTTGCTAATGTTGCTTTTGGTATCTCAAACCCTACATATACAAAGTGAAACTACTTGTCTTTCACCCTAGACACATCTTCTGTCTTTCTTTTTCACGTTTGTGAATATATATTTTCCATGTTGAGCCCTGTTGCTGGCATACAATAAATTCTTCATAAAGGCTTCACATATCCACTTTCAAACTTTCCTTTTCCTGGGAGGGCACCACTGCCTCCCAGGAACTCAGGTCCATGACCTCAGAGTCAGTCTTGACTCTTCCCATCTCCAGTCAATTGCCAAGTCATATCATCGTTACCACGACAGCCTACCCTTCCTTCCTCTCTTCCTCTCCATTGATACTGCTCTAGTTCACACCCTCATCACTTCTTCAATGCTCAGTTACCAGAGCCTCCTAACTCGTCTGTCTGCTTCTAGTTCTTTCCCCCTCCAACCCGTTGACAATGCTGCCAAAAGCATCTTCTTCAAACACAAGTCTTGCTCTGCTCATAAATGTTCTACGCCTTCTTGTTTCATCTTTAGCCTATCCTTCAGAGTCCTTCCAAGACTGCCTCCATCCTTCCTTTCCAGATATTTCATATTCCTCCTAATCCATTGTCAAATTGCTTTAATTGCTATTCTTCCAACTCAAGAGTTCCATTTCCTATCTCAGGCTTTTGTACAGGTTATCCCTTATGCCTGGAATCCTCTCCCGCTTTGTGTCTTAGAATTCCTAATTTCTTTCAAGTTCAGTTCAGGCAATAGTTCCTCCAAAGCATGACCTTTCCTCATGCCCTCAACTATTGGGGCTTTTTCTATTCCTTACAACGATCTCTTATTTATTGAACTGTTCACAGGTTGTGCCTCTCAGTAGAATGTGGTTGTTGTGATTGATCCTTTGTTTTCAAAGAGCACTAATGACATCACAAGGTGACATCTTGACCTGCTCATGAGTTGGATTTAAGGGAGGCGTAGTTGTGCAGTTATAAACCTCACTCTCTCTTCCAGTTGTCCAAGTCTACTGGCAAGACAAAAGCCAGGATGACTAGCGATGGCCCAGGATGCAAAGGATGACCTTGATGTCTTGGATGGCTGACCAAGCTCTAAGTGTTTTCCAGAATGTAAGCTCCCTGAGGGAAAGGGACTTTTTTGGTGTTCATAGTACCAATCCCACTCCATGACTCACTATTTGGAATATAGTTGAAACTTTGTACAAATATTTATTTGCTAAATCAAACTGGTTTGAGTTTATAGTTAGTTGAGTGATAATCAGAGAATTAGTTAATGCATTAATGTCATCTTGGTGGGAATTTTTCTAGTTATCTGTTTGAGATTCTGGTTCTGAGCTCTTTTTTATTCAATATTTATACCAACAAATCAGAAGAATTCTTGAAGGCTTCAAAAACCCTTTACCTTCAATCTTAGAATCAATGCCATGTATTGGTTTCAAGGTAGAGGAGTGGCAAGGGCTAGACAATGGGGTCAAGTGACTTGCCCAGAGTCACATAGCTAGGGAGTTTCTGAGTTGAGATTTGAACCCAGGACCTCCTGTCTCTAGGCTGGCTCTCAAGCCCCGCCCCCAGGGCTTTTGATCAAACTTGAAGACAGATAGTCTTCCAAATAATCTTGATGGTTGGAATGAAGGACCAAAATTGTGCCCCCTATCTAAGCTACAAATAATTTAATTATGCAAGTAGCTGACAGCAATCCATGTTAAAAAGTGCTGAACTTTAACCATATCTTATTAAATTGAGAGTAAACATAGGACCTGCACAAGTGATTTCATTCATCCCAGGTGAGGAAACTACCTTACCAATACAAATTGGTACTTTTTCTCTTAGAGAGTTTTCTAAAGCACTGAAAGATTATGTGATTTGTTCAGGGTCATACAGCTTAAGTATGATAGGATAGGGACCTAAGCTGAAGTCTTCTTTGGTTCAAAGTTGGTTCTATCTCCTTTGCTTTGTCCCCTCTATAAGTAGCAATTAGTACATGGCAATTTAAAAAATCAGCAACATCCTTTGTTTTTCTGTAACCTTCACTTTTTTTTTTAAACATTATTTTATTTGGTCATTTTCATACATTGTTCATTGGAAACAGATCATTTTTTTTCTCCCACCACCCCTTCCCTAGCCGAGGCGCGTTTCTTCTGGGTATCACATGTGTCCTTGCTCTAAACCCATTTCCTTGTTGTTGGTATTTGCATTAGGGCGCTCATTTAGCATCTCTCCTCGATCATGTCCCCTCAACCTCTGTAGTCAGGCAGTTGCTTTTCCCCTGTGTTTTTACTCCCTCAGTTTGCCCTCTGCTTGAGGATAGTTTTTTTTCCCCTCGTAGTCCTTGTAAAGCCATTACTGGAGAAGTCCATTACATTCTCTTTACCACAATGCATCAGTCTCTGTGTACAATGTTTTCCTGGTTCTGCTCCTCTCACTCTGCATCACTTCCTGGAGGTCATTCCAGTCTCCATGGAATTCCTCCACTTTATTATTCCTTTGAGCACAATAGTATTCCATCACCACCATATACCACAATTTGTTCAGCCATTCCCCAACTGAAGGGCATCTCCTCGTTTTCCAATTTTGGCCACCACAAAGAGCGCAGCTATGAATATTCTTGTACAAGTCTTTTTACTTATTGTCTTTTAAGCCCAGCAGTGCTATGGCTGGATCAAAGGGCAGACAGTCTTTTAGCACCCTTTGGGCATAGTTCCAAATTGCCCTCCAGAATGGTTGATCAATTCACAACTCCACCAGCAATGCATTAATATCCCTGCTTTGCCGCATTCCCTCCAGCATTCATTACTTTCCTTTGCTGTCATGTACCCTGCTCTCTAAGGGGGAGGGATCATGGCCTCCCTGGGCTCTGAGGGCTCCTGATGGGATTATGTTAAACTGGTTTGGGCCAAATGAGCCCTGAAGCAAAAACCTCCTCCTCCACAATCTGTTTTGAATGCCCGGGAGACTGGCCCAGGTTGCTTTCAAGGAATGCCCTTTGGAGCAACCCCTTTGCCCTCCCTGTTCTTTCCAAAGACCCTGCTCTCTAAGTGGGGAGGGGTCCTGGCCTCCCTGGGTTCTGAGGGCTCCTGATGGGATTAAGTTCAGCTGGTGTGGGTGGAATGATCCCCGAACCAAAACAAACAAACAACAAAAAAGGAAAAAAAAGAGAAAAAACCCTCCTCCTCTACCATCTGTGTCGAATGCCCGGAGACTGGCCCAGTTTACTTTCAAGGTAAGCTCTTTGAGCAACCCCTTTGTCGGCCCTGAGGTTTATGTCTTTTCAGTAGCTCTGAGGGCTCCTGATGGGATTGGGTTCAGCTGATGCCCTAAAGCTGGAACCTCCCTTGAGACTCAGATGGAAGGACCCAGCCAGGGGGCCACAGGCTCCCCCCTTCTCTCTATGCTTCCCTGTCATCTGTGTTGGGTGCCCTGGAGACTGGCTCAGGTTGCTTTCAAGGTGAGTCCTTCAGAATAGCCAGCCCTGAGGCCCTTTTGCTGGCCCTGAAGTTCCCACTGCTGCTGTGTGCTCAGCACTCTGGGTTGGGGGGGATGGTCCCTGGACCTTCCTTCTGCCTGCCCCTTAGATCTGAGTGATCTAGGGTTCTGGCTTGTGGGGGGCCGTACCTTTTGATCCAGGTCAAGGAGGAGGGTTCCCTGGGTCTGTCCTGTTGTTCACGTTGAATTTCAGTGAACTAGGAGCACTCAGTTTGCGATCGGTAAGGAAGGGTTTCCGAGGTCTGAACTTTTGCAGCTTCTAAGCCGCCATCTTGACTGGAAGTCCCAAGTCCAACCTTCACTTCTTAATATATAGCTCTCCATTTTTCTTCCATAGAGCCTTTACTTATAGCAAAGAAAGAAAGAAAAAAAGGCTGGTAAGAAGTACAGAAGAGCTAACCAATACAACTGAGACTATAAATAGATATAATATTCTATATCCACAGTTCTCACAGGCACTATTTTCTTTCTAGTTCTTTACAAAACTCAAAACACAAAGTGCTTCTCTATAGTAGTGTAAATGGCGAGCTAGATAGGGCTTTTTAATTAGTAGTAAGTGTATAAATGGAGATTTTGAACCTTGGGCTTCATTCCCCAGAAGTCCTTAGTATTTCCCCAAATTCCCTATAGATCTGTCCTGTGTCTCCACATGCACAAGATCACGTTATTGGTATTTAACTGGATGCATGCTCCTCCCAGGCTCTCTTTTTGACTTGCTACCAGGCTGAATTCAGGCAGTTCTTTTGCTTTAGTTATTGATAAAACTTTATAAAATATAATAGTTATTGTATATTAATTTTAATCTTTACATAGGCTTGTGTGTTTGAATGCTGATTTCCTCTTTCTTCCTTCCTTTCTTCTATCCATCCCCTCTCTCTCCTTCCTTCCTTCCTTCCTTCCTTCCTTCCTTCCTTCCTTCCTTCCTTCCTTCCTTCCTTCCTTCCTTCCTTCCTTTCTTCTTTCTTTTCTTTCTTTCTTTCTTTCTTTCTTTCTTTCTTTCTTTCTTTCTTTCTTTCTTTCTTTCTTTCTTTCTTTCTTTCTTTTCTTTCTTTCTTTCTTTCTTTCTTTCTTTCTTTCTTCTTTCTTTCTTTCTTTCTTTCTTTCTTTCTTTCTTTCTTTCTTTCTTTCTTTCTTTCTTTCTTTCTCCTCCTTCCTTCCTTCCTTCCTTCCTTCCTTCCTTCCTTCCTTCCTTCCTTCCTTTCTTCCTTTCTTTCTTTCTTTCTTTCTTTCTTTCTTTCTTTCTTTCTTTCTTTCTTTCTTTCTTTCTTTCTTTCTTTCTTTCTTTCTTCTTTCTTTCTTTCTTTCTTTCTTTCTTTCTTTCTTTCTTTCTTCTCTTCCTTCCTTCCTTCCTTCCTTCCTTCCTTCCTTCCTTCCTTCCTTCCTTCCTTCCTTCCTTCCTTCCTTCCTTCCTTCCTTCCTTCCTTCCTTCCTTCCTTTCTTTCTTTCTTTCTTTCTTTCTTTCTTTCTTTCTTTCTTTCTTTCTTTCTTTCTTTCTTTCTTTCTTTCTTTCTTTCTTCCTTCCTTCCTTCCTTCCTTCCTTCCTTCCTTCCTTCCTTCCTTCCTTCCTTCTTTCTTTCTTTCTTTCTTTCTTTTTTCTTCTTTCTTTCTTTCTTTCTTTCTTTCTTTCTTTCTTTCTTTCTTTCTTTCTTTCTTTCTTTCTCTTCTTTCTTTCTTTCTTCTTTCTTTCTTTCTTTCTTTTCTTTCTTTTCTTTCTTTCTTTCTTTCTTTCTTTCTTTCTTTCTTTCTTTCTTTCTTTCTTTCTTTCTTTCTTTCTCTCTTTCTCCTCTTTCTCTCTTTCTCTCTTTCTCCCTCGTCTTTCTCTCTTTCTCTCTTTCTCTCTTTCTCTCTTTCTCTCTTTCTCTCTTTCTCTCTTTCTCTCTTTCTTTCTTCCTCTTTCTTTCTTTCTTCCTCTTTCTCTGTTTCTATCTGCCTATCTCTTTCTCTGTTTATGGTCTGCCTATCTCTATTTCTATCTGTCTGCCTATCTCTGTCTCTGTCTCTCTCTTTGCTTTTGCAAATCATCGGACTGAAGTCAGAGAGGGAAAGATCTGGGCCATCTCATGTTGGTAGCATTATAGTTTGTAACAGGTGCTATAATGGAAGAAGATATGGACAAACTGTATGCATCCTGAGAAGAGGAAACAAGTTGGTGAAGATTGAGAAGCCATGTCATATGAGTATGAGTGAGGGAAAATTCTTAATAAATGCTTATTGACTTTTTGATTGGAGAAGAGAAATTTTAGGAACAACCAATCATTTAATCAACAAGCTTTAAGTGGAGAGACAGAGATGATGACAGAGACAGAAAGAAAGAGAAGATGAAGATGAGGAGCAGAAGAATGAAAAAAAGAGGAGGAGAATGAGGAGAAAAGAAAAGAAAGAGCAATAGTTCATGTCCTCAGAAAATTGATAGTTTATTGGGTGTTATGATAGTTGTCTGCAAATATCTGAAGGTCTGTCACATAGAAGAGGTAGAAGGTTTACTCAAAATTGGTTCCAATGGACAGAACTAAGTCAAAGACATGAAAGTCTTAATAAAAGGCAAATTCCTGTTCAATGTCAAGAAGAACTTTCTAGCCATTCTTACTCTTTAGCCATAAGAATATACATTAGGGGTCATTTGACCAAAGGTTAAGCATTTTATCTTGTGGATTCCCTCCCTCACAGGGACTTTAGACTAGATGACCTGTGACTAACTGGTCAATTCCAGTGATCTATAGTTATATTAGTCAGGAAGTACTATGATTCCTTTTACCCCATTCTGGCAGGTAATAATATTTCTTTCAGAATTTTTCTTAATCTCTTGAAAAGCAGGGATAAGAGCTAGCTGGATAGGATGAAACAGAAAGAGGGCTTATGATCTATGTTGGCGCAGGTTGGGCACTCACTGGGGGAATTATGAGGCCTTCAAGACATCCCAGCACCATCTTCTCTAAGTCTGAAAAGGCAGCACTAGGGTTAAATGAATCCACAGGGAATGAGGTTTCCCCCATTTTCTAGTCTATGGTGGCATATAGAGAGGAGCAGGAAATGTCAAATTCCTCCAGGTTTCCTGTGTGCTCTGCAGAAGAAGGGACTTCTAGACCAGTTAGTTGCCTGTTCTCTTGTTGGACTCAAAACTTTCCCTTTTTTCTCTGGGCTTGGATTTTCTACTTAATAGTTGCAAGCAGTCTCACAAACACATTTTCCTCCCACCCCACTCCCAAATAATGGCTGTAATTAAGTGATTCAAAAGTGCTTTAGTGAGAAAGGTACAGGGCTATCCAAATGTCAAGTCAAATTATAGACTGAACAGAACCCAAATGCCACAGAGCAGAGCCATCCTTATTTATGAGCACAGAGATCACATCAGTCCATAAAATGAGTTTGAATAATCTTGTCACAGCTTCACCCATTTCCATTAAAGTTACACTTTGATAGCTAACACAGAACTTGAAACTTTGAAAACTGACAACCATATCTTGGGGGAATGACAACCTCATCCCCAAAGTCATTAGTTGGAGGCATTACTTTATCCATCTTTGGGAGTGAGAATGCTTAGGTATGGTGAGATTGGGAAATCAAGAGGATCCTGATTAGACTTTTGTGGTAATAGAAATCCCATTGTGTACATAAGGGACTTAGCAACATGATGCAGATAAAGAAACAGCATGGTACCATGGAATGAGCAGCACATTTGGAAAAATGGGCCCTTGGTCCAAGGTCTGCATCTTTCACTTTGGTGAGTTGGAAAATTACTTACTCTTTCTAGGCATCATTCTTATTCTTTTGAACATAAATAGGACAGCCTGGTGCAGGGGAAAACACAGTCCCTGGAGTTAGGGGATGTCATTGGTTCAAATCCTATCTCAGGGGATTTGTATGATTGTGGACAAATCATATAATCACTGTGGGCCTTGGTTACTTCATCTGTAATATGAGAGGGTTGGACTAGATGGCTTCTGAGTTTCTTTTCACCTCTGTGGTCCCGTGAGCCAATGCCATGTCTGTCTATGGGTAGCATGTATGCCCTTGTAGTGGGGAGGGCATCAGAAGGGTGCTGGACTGGAAATATCTCACTCAATCACGTGTCACAATAAAGGTGAGAGAAAGACAACCTTGACATTGGTGTCACTTATGTCACATGAGTCTTCAGCAGTTCTGATCTTAGAGGTTGTTTCCTAATCTAGATAAAGTGTTTTTTTTTAATTAGAATAAAGAGAGGCACCATGAAGAGAATGTTGAATGTGGGGTCAGAGGGCCTGGGGACTAAGGCTGGTTCAGACACTTATTCTTTGTGACTGGCCAAAGCATGGATCACATTCCCCAGATGAAAAATGAGGGAGCTGGACTAGTGACTGCTCAAGTCTCCTGCAATTCTAAATCAATGATCCTACAATAACATGTAGCCCGAGGAATGTTAATGACAGGACCAGGAGAGTTTCTAGAATGACAGGGACTGAGACAGTAGAGAAATAGTAGAGAGGCCAGATGGCATGCTGGACCTGGAGTTAGGAAAATCTAGCCTCATATAATTACTAGTTGTGGGATCTTGGCTAAGTCAGTTCACTTGGGTCAGCCTCAGTTTCTCCATCTATAAAATGGAGATAATAATAGCACCCTCCTCCCAGAGTGGCTGTGAGGATCCAATGAGATAATAGTTGCAAAGTTTGTAGCACATAGCAGGTGCTATATAAACACTAGCTATTACTGTTGTAGTAGTAGTGGTGGTGGTGGTGGTAATGGTGGTGGTGGTAATGGTGGTGGTGGTGGTAGTAGTAGCAGTAGTAGTAGTAGTAGTAGTAGTAGTAGTAGTAGTAGTAGTAGTAGTAGTAGTAGTAGTAGTAATAGTGGTGGTGGTGGTAGTGGTAATGGTGGTAGTGGTGGTGATTTTGTTATTGAAACTGAGCCCCATGCAACTTCTCAGGAGGTATGAGTTAAGAAAAAGGAGCTTGTTTATTAACCCCTAAAATCTGTTACATACAAAAATTATTTTTAAACTCTTACTTTCTGTCTTAGAATGAATACTGTGTATTAGTTCCAAGGCAGAGGAGTGGTCAGGGCTAGGTGATGGAGGTTTAAATGACTTGCCCAGGGTCACAAAGCTAGGAAGTGTCTGAGGCCAGATTTGAACCCAAGAGCTCCTGCTTCTCGGTCTGAATCTCAGTCTACTGAAGTAGCTAGTGGCCCCCATATGCAATGTTTTTAGGCAGAAGCCAAGAGGAAAATGGAGAGATGCTCAAAGGCATCATCAGAAGACTTCTGGCATTGCTAGGATCAAACCAAGTTTGAGCTTGTTTAGAATGGGTCTACATGACAGAAACATTTGCAACCATGTTGTTGGAAATGTTGGCTTACTTGAATGTACACAGCAAATAGGATCCGGATGAGTGAGCCAAGAAATGTTCTGCTGAGGATGCTGGTTTCCATTGCTGACGCGTTTGCTGGAGACAGACACCAAGAGTTTCACTTTTGCTGCCCATCTAGAAGCTGGAGTTCTGGCTGACGGAAGCCCTGCTTCAGCATCTATGGGCAGTAAATTGCAATGCTAGAACAGGTTAAGTAGATTAGGTGGATGGCCAAGTGCTCAGCGATGCATGGGAGTCACAGAGCAACACTCTGCTGACCAGCTCCACTTCACAGTATTGGGTAGATCCAGTTCCCACATCTTTCCCTTTAAGATGGGCAGATGTTCCACCCATACGGTCAACAATAAAGAACATTTCTGAAAAATCTTCTTTTCCATTCATTCCACTGGAAATGATTTTCCATGGAAAAAGACTCCCCATAAACCCACTTTTTGTTTGAAAGGGACTAACATCCTGACCATCCTTGGGTCATGTTAGACATGATTGTATGGGTGCATGGAGCATTCAGGGAGGACTAACACCTCCCATGTGAGGGCTTGATGAGTTCTTTCCAGGGCTGCTCATTAACGTTTGGTGTCCACCTTTCACCTGACTCTCACCTGTGGCTCCAAGGAGCCGTAGCATGTGCAGTGGCCACACTCCAGTAAAGCTGTCTGGAAGGAGGGCTAAACAAAGTTGAGGACAACTGAGAACTCTTTCTTTCTCTCTCTCTCTCTCTCTCTCTCTCTCTCTCTCTCTCTCTCTCTCTCTCTCTCTCTCTTTCTCTCTCTCTCTCTCTCTCTCTCTCTCTCTCTCTCTCTGTCTTTCTCTCTCTGTCTCTCTGTCTCTCTCGTTCCCTCCCTCTCTCTCTCTGTCTCTCTGTCTCTCTCTCTGTCTCTCTCTTTACCTCTCTCTCTGTCTCTCTCTGTCTCTCTGTCTCTCTGTCTCTCTGTCTCTCTGTCTTTCTCTCTCTCTCTCTCTCTCTCTCTCTCTCTCTCTCTCTCTCTCTCTCTCTCTCTCTCTCTCTCTCTCTCTCTCTCTCTGCCTGTCTATATGCCTGTCCATCTGTCTCTGTCTGTCTCTAACTCCCTTGTATTTATGAACATGATTCATGTTATGTACTTGATGTATGGACTTGGTGCACTCCCCACTGGAACATGAACTCTTTGTCAGTAGGGATTATTTCCTTCTTTGTACTTATTTGCCCCACATTTAGCACAGTGCCTGGCACATAGCAGGAGCCCAATAACTACTTATTGATTGAGTGATTCAACCAACATACATTTGTGAAGAATGCATAATATGCACTTGAAGAGGAGGTACTTAATAAATGTTTGGAGCCTGGTTGCCAAAGCATTACTTTAGAGTCATAGCACCGGCTCGGAGACCTCTTTATAAATAGCAAATGTGAGCATTAAGGTAGGAGCTGATTGAGTCCCCTAACAATGGTAGGCAATCGAAAGAATTCACTCATGCTTTATAGAAGTTTGCCGCTCCGAAGAAAGGGAACATCAGGAAGAAAGAACCTGGTATACACTCATCTATTTTGTTCTTCTTCCTTATTGTCTTCCTCTTTTTCCTCCTTTTCCACATCAGAGAATCTCAGATTTGGAAGGCAACCCAGATGCCTTTAGTTCAGTCTTTGTTTGAATGAACATCTCCTTCCCATTATGGCCAATCATTTTTGCTTCTAGACATTCACTCAACCAGCCACCTCCCAACGCAGAAAATTCCACCTTAGGCTAGTGAAGGTTTGGGGACATTTTGACCTAAGGGAGACCCTTCTGGGAGGATATGGAGTTCCCCTCTAGACTCTTGCTTTCTACACCCGGGCTCCCACTCTGCCAGTGTAGGTGTGGTTGTCAATAGGCTCTATCCTTGCCCAGGATTTCGGTTTATATGTAAGGAAAGGTCCATGGGTCAGTCAGAGATATCCAGGAAATGAGTTTGGATGCTGAGAATAACATCTAAAACAGTGGGAAGCAGTTCAATGTAAAGTTTTATTGGAAGCAACATGGAAGAACTGCTGAGGAGAAAGTGAAGGGGTACCATATACTCCACAGTCATAAGCACTACAGTAGAGAATACTCATGTAAAGGCAGCATTGTGTTGGGAAATAGGTTCATTTATCAGGAAGGTACTCCAAAGTGCCATTCAAAGAATAGTGCTCTGATACTCTGCTTATAGATGGCTTTCTTGGACCTGGCTTGTTTTGCACATCATGGGGCAGGACAAAATACTATTTGGGGGTTGGTTATCAGTGAGGAAAATAAGTTGATGTTAGACAAAGTATTATTATTATTTTTAAAAGTTCCCACCTTCCATCTTAGAATCAATACTGTGTATTGGTTCCAAGGCAGAAGAGTGGGAAGGGCTAGGGAATGGGGGTTATGTGACTTGCCCAGGGTCACACAGCTAGGAAGTGTCTGAGGCCAGATTTGAAAGGACAAAGTATTATTTTGAGGGATGCAGAAATACTAAATTTTGAAAAATATTATTGTTGGTGTCTTTTCCATGAGTATGAACTATAAGCTTAAAGCTTACCTTAAGTGGACATTATGATGGTGATGTCCAGATTGGACCTAGTGATCTGGATATCACCATCACAATGTCCACTCAATATTTTTCAAAATTTAGTATTCCTGCATCCCTCAAAATAATAAATGTAGGGCCAACCCATGAAGCCAGCTCATACATGTAGACTGCACACATATCAGGAAACTATATGTCTGTGGTGTACATAGGAGTGAGAAAGGGCACATACAGATGGAGGAACTCACCCCTCTGAGTGCAGAATTGGCAGTATCTTTTGAAGATATCATTGGATTTCTCTTGATAAGGCATCACGCTCTCTCTTCTGGGCATCACACTTTGCATATCTGTGCACCCACTGCTTTCTGAGCTGCCCTCTGCTATCATCTACTGGGCTCCATTTCTTCAGGGTCATCCACCATCTCCCGGTTACTATCTGCTAAGTATGGTGACTGGAAAACTATCCCTGTCCAGGGAATGTGGACAGTTCTGATAGTGCAGACCCAAAGCTTGAAACTACTATCCTTTTCCTGGGAAAGCTAGGAAAGACTAGAATGCTCCCAGGCTAAGGTGAAGTCTATTATTTTTAACTATCTGCATCCTTTGGGTGAGACAGGTAAAATCATAAAGACTCATCTTCCTGAGTTCAAATCTGGTCTAAGATACTTACTAGTTGTATGACCCTGTTGGTCTTAGTTTTCCCATGTGGGGTTTAAAATTAATATTCAATAACTAAGTATTATATTTTAAAAGTTTTATTAATAATAACTAGGGCAAAAGAACTGCCTGAATTCAGCTCCATTGCAGGCCCAAGAGAGGAAGAAGGAGGAGTTACAGCCACTTAAATACAATCATGCATAATGCAAGGACACAGGAAAAGGGAATTTTGGGAAATACCAAGGGACTTCTGGGGGATGAAGTCCAAAGGCTCAAAATCTCCATTTATACACCCATCTGTAAAATAAGCAGGAGAGGGAAATGGCAAACCACTCTAGTATCTTTGTCAAGAAAATTCCAAATGGGGTCACAAAGTGTTGGGCATGACCGAAAAATAACTAAACAACAAAATTTATTGGTTAGACATTTATCTAATGTAGGATTAGAAAATCCCTCTTTTATTCTGTAAGCTCCAATTTGGATCCTGTGACTCTAATGGCCATTTTAGGGACTCTACCAGCTATGCAATAGGTACAGTATGGAGGTTTGTGTATTCCAAGAGTCTAGCCAAATGCTTTTGAGAAGGAGCACTATGGATCATTTTTGGGAGGCTCTATAAGAGTCTGAGGATTGAGGCAATCATTATAGTATCATTTGCCAAAAAGAATATGTAGAAGACTCATCATCTAGGGGGAGTCCCTTCTTGTCCTGAACACTTTGGAGAATCTCTTCCATGATGGTGGCCAATACCACTGGGGAATATTGTTAGATTTAAAATAGTTTTGAGCGCTAAATAGTTGTAGATAAGAGAGTGGGAGCCATAAAATGTGATAATTAAAATGTTTGGGAGCAAGGGAAATATATAACAATTATGACCGCTGAAATATGTTTTCCACTGTGTCTTGGTTTTATGTAAATATAAGATGGTCACCAGGGAATATATTCCCAATTCATGAATATTCCCAAGCCAACTGGGTTTTATAGAGAAATTTAATTTATAATACACTGATTAATCAATAGAAAAAGAGAGAAAGTAAGAAAGGAATAAGAATGAAGGGTCTCAAGCCAATAAGGCCTAGACCTCAGTCCTAAGAGATAAATCAGTCAGTTGGTTTTATCACTCACCCAAGATCTCTCTAGGTAAGGCTTCTCATGCCAACCTCAGGCTCCACCTTCAAGAGAGCCTCCTTTCAAGAAATGTTTCCAGAGAATCCTCCTCCTGACTCCTCCTGAGTTCTCCTTCCACAGCCTCCTTCAAGACCTCTCCAGGAGCTCTCCCTCCAGGACCTCTCTCCTCTCAGACCTCCTTCAGAGCATCAACTTCCTTCAGAGCATCAACCTCCTCAGTCCTCAGACCCCGCTATCTTTAAGCAAACAATCTAAGTTCCCTCCCCTCAGTTCTCACATCTACCAATCACTGTTGATGTCTCCCCTGTGCCAATGGTGGCTCTAACTTAACCCAGAACCGCCCAGAGGTCTGCCCCCTTTGCACATGTCTGTTGAAGGTCATATTCTCAAAGAATTAAATCTTGATCTTTGCTGCAGCTCTTCCTAAATCCTGTTATTCTGAGTAGGGTAGAGATTGTAGTTTCCAAGACCTGGTTCTGTCATGCCAAGTATCTCTATTGTATCAATTCTAAAATCAATCATGACTCAAAGAACTTCCTGTTCTATGCTTAAGCATAGGTCAAAGCCCTTTCCATTGTTTAGCAAAAGGTTTCTGTCCTAAAGTAGTCTTAAGTAGGGAGGAGAAGGATCCTCCCATGCTAAGGAGTTTCATATTCCAATAGAGTTCTTACTATCAGTAGGAGATTTTTTTAAGTATGAAATTTCCCAATGGGGAAATTTCCAACATTTATAAGTCTAAGAAATTTTAAGGTTTACAATATGCATCTCCCTGTGTTCTATTTCACTTAATATTAACAATCAGAGGCTTATGGGACAATGATATCACCTTTGAACTTTCAAGGAATGCTTTCCAAGCTGGATATGTCTCAGTGAAAGCTCATTGGAGTAAAGCCTTAAGGCAATGTTGTATTCTATGGAATAAAGTTCTTTTAGTTAACAAAGGATATACACAATGGGATCTTGTATTTCTCTGTATCTAGCCCAGCAATGCCTGTTTGCAAATTCCACACATTTCTACTAATTGTGTTCTTTGAGATCTAATCCCCTTTTTGTGCAACAATCCTTTATAATACATATAGACACTAGGATAGACACTTCTAAGGTCAACTAGATTATTTAGCGGATTTGGATTTCAAATCTGGCCTCAAATCTAGCTATGTGACCCTGGATAAGTCACTTTACTCTGTTTGCTTCAGTTTGTCATCTATAAAATAAGTTGGAGAGGGAAATGACAAACCACTCCAGTGTCTTTCCTAAGAAAAACTCACAAAATGTAGTCACAAAGAGGCAGACAGAACTGAAATGACTCAACAACAAAATAATTCCTCTAAATCATCTCCTTCTGAAATTAAATATCTCTAGTTCCTTTGACTTGTCTGTGTTGATGATCTCAAGGGGATTTTTCCATTTTGTCTTCTTTAGTCATGACAGCTAATTAATGCTTTTCCTTCTGCACAGTATCTAGAACTAAGCCTAATATTTCAGATAACTGTATTTTGATAGTATAATTTCTCTAATCCTGGATACTATATAGTCTCTTCTTTCTTCCTTCATCTCTTCTTCCTTCTGTCCCTCCTTTTATTGTCTCCCTTCCTTTTTTCTTCTCTTCTTCCTCCTTCTCTTCCCCCCTTTTCTCTTTGTAATTTTCTTTCTTCATATTATTGGTATAACTGTGTCAAGTACTGTACAATAGGCAGAGAAAATCTATAGGGAAGTCCTGATTTATTTTACCACTGAGATATGCCCTCCATACTTAGGCAGAGTGAAATATTTATCTGTCTATTGAAAAAGTAGTGCTAATTTGCCAATGTGGTTAAGTTCCCTGGGGGGAAAGCTGGCTAAACAGAATAGACTGTTAGTGGATATAAATAAATCAGAAGGTAAATCAAACTGTAAGTCAACCAAATAATTGTTAGAGATGAAAAAATACTGTAAAAAAGTAAATTGTTGTAAACTATATAAGTGCAAAGGCATGGAATGATATGAGTGTTGGGCAGGAGTATCCAATGAATGGCTGGGTGATAGCTCTTTTGAAAGCTAAATGCTAAAATGGGACTTTATCTCTTGGGAAGGGAAGAAGCCTTGTAACTTTCTAGGTCCTCCTTTCAATGGTTAAAAGCTTGATTCTCAGAGCCAATATATAAACTCTTTAGAATCCAAATAAAATGCTCCCAGCTGGAGAGCCACATATTGATACATGTTCTATAGCCCTCACTCTTACAAGGAATGGCATTGAGTAATATTTGCCTGGTTCCTCCATACAAGACATTGATGCAAAACAAGGTCTTGGAGGAGATTTCCAGAATTTGTTTCCAGTTGGGTAAAGGTAAAATATTAGGCAACAGGAGTAGTCAGTCATGGAATAATAGGCCTGTAATGTAAGGTAGATTCCATTGGTCATGAACTTGGGAAATAGGTTTTGGAGAAAGTTTACCTTTCATCATCCTTTGTATACATTGAGAACTCTACAATGGTATGTTGATAATACATGTCAGTGCCATATAGTAACCAAATCCTACTCTCTCTTCTTCCAAATAATTACTCACACTCATGCCTTAAATACTGGGACATCTTTTGAAGTTGTCTATATGCAGGCTAGGTTTCATATGTTTTTCTGCAGATTTTACAGTGACTGACATAATTTTGTTGGGCAAATATCATGTATCGATTTCCCTACTTTCTAACTTGTCTTGTGTTGAAAACTTTCCCTTCCAAAGGCAAGAGCTAAGCCTTCTGGGCAGCACAATGGATTCAAATGATTCTATCATCATGAGTTTACTTACTGAGTGACCTTGAGTGAATCATTTAACCTCCTTTCAACTCACATTATGTTTGTAAGTGGCCAAGGAATCAACCATTTTTCAGTCAAGTCATTTTCCCCCAGAAGTCTTAATTGCCAATTTTTCCACAATCAGTCAGATCAGTGGGGCTGCTAGGCTGATTCATTTGGGAGGATGGCTGAAAACATAGGCGAGGTCATTTTCTTTTGTCTGACATTTTTCATTCTGTAGGTGCAAGGATCTGTTTCTCATTTACGACACGAAGATACTTATTGATCATTGATGTCATTGATGCTGATGAATAAATCGAATTTTCTCTCCTCTGGATGAATGAACCATCCTAAAGTTGTGCTGGGATATCCCAAGAAGAAACATCCATTCTCATCACAGGACTCTTCTTTTTTGCTTTCATTTGGCTATAGATGGCAGGTATTAATCTAATTCACAGAGACTCACATCTGCCATGGACCACATCAAATGGCCTATTATCTTAAATGAGATAATATTAGAAAGCATTTAGTGCCTGGAACATAGTAGGTTCTTAATAAATGCTTATTCTCCTCCTTTCCTTGACAAATGAGCATGGGCAGGAATAGAGGATGTTTTTATTAATAGAGTACAGAGGCCATTTAGTTCAACCCCCCTCAATTTAAAGATTAGGAATGTGGGACTTGTGGAGGTCAAATCACTTAGCCAAGGCCTATGACCTATTTTTTAAAACAATTTCTAGTTCGTGACTTGGATTTTTGAATCTTGAGCTCCTCAATTTATAATTTTTGACCAGTGGTCATACCCTTTTCTTATTCTCCACTCAAAACCCTCTACAATCAAGAATAGTTATTACAGTCTCATTATCTATGCAGGTCTTGGACTCCTTTCCTTCTCCATATAACCCAACATAGCCTTCTGATCTTAAATAGCATTTGACTTTTGAATCAGAAATATACAATTGTTTAATACTATTTGTCCTGGGCTGCTCCATCCAAGAGCTATCTTATTCTATATGTTTACTGTGCCATATTTAACATGAAAGCTATTGATATAATCATTAATTCATTCACGCATCCATCTGTCTACCATGTATGTATACTTTCATTCTAGAAATGTTTATTTATTTCTCTAAAAATCCTTACTTTCTGTCTTAGAGTTGATACTGAGTATTGGTTCCAAGGCAGAAAAGTGGAAAGGGTTAGACAACTGGGATTAAGCGACTTACCCAGGATCACACAGCTAGTCTATGGCCATCTTTGAACTCAGGAAGATGAGTCTTCCATACTCTAGGTCCAGAAATTTATCTAGAACATCCTAAGATGACCTACTTTTTCCCAGGCCCTTTGCTAAATGCTTTTTAATTATTATCTCATTTGATACTCACAAAAGTCTTAGAATTAGGTACTGTTATCATTCCCATTTTATAGTTGAGGAAACTGAGGGAAACAGAGGTTAAATGACTTACCCAGGGTCACACAGCAAATAATTATCTGAGGTCAATTTGAACTCAAACCTAGGTTCAAATGTAAGGGTTAAATTTAATGGTTGGACAATAATTTTATAAAATTATATAGTCACCAATATTATATCTCAAGTCAGAAATTTATTTACAAAATAGAGGAAACAAAAAAGTAGAGAAATGTGAAGAGGTTAGAGAGGTTATCTATTCTATCAACCTAAATGTTTACTCCAGGTCTGCTTAATCCAGGCAGAGATTTATTAGCTCTCAATCAGAAAAGCTGGTGGTGAATAATCATGTGGACTCCTCTAAGATGGAAGCTACATTCTTCAGAAACTAGGAAAAGAGTTAGCCTTTCACTCACCCAAGGAGTCAGAGTCCAAGTTGAAGCCGAGATCTAAGCCCACGATCCAAGCCACAGTCTCCAGCAAAGCTCCCCTGAAGACTCTCACCAGTCACAAGACTATCTCCAGAATACAATCTCTTCAGACTATCTTCTCCAAGACCATTTCCCCAGATTTGAGTTCAGGGCTTGTTTTTATGGTGACTTCTTGTCCCTTCCCCTCTTCACAAGGGCCAATCATAGTTTCCAAATTGTCTAGCACTGCCCAGGGAGCTGTGTCTGTGGTATCAACTTCTCACCTTCTGAAGGTTAAGTTCTCATCAAAAAAGATTCACAGTTAAGTGTGTGAATTTTCTAAGTACCTTGCTAGCTTCTCACCTGGTATTAAGTAGGGTATTCAATATTTTGTTGATTCAAATTAAAAGTAGATAAAGGAGAATTAATCCTATCTTCAGTCTAGTGAGGTACTAAGTAGGGGTACTTAAGTTAGTGTTAACTCAAGATAGATAATAAAGAATTCTCTTTCATAACAGTAAACATTGTACTACTGTTCTATCCATTGTACCACCAATTGTGTCAAAGAGAAGAGTAATATCCTGTAAGCATGGGATGGCAGGCTATAGCCATGATGGTAAGAGCACTAACTGTTAAGCTGCGGAATTTTTATATTTATCCTATAGGAAATAGATCGTCATTGCTGTTTCCTGAGCAGGGAAGTAATATGGTCAAATCTGTAGGAAGATTATTTTGTTAACTGGAAGGAGAAAAAGTTAAACAAAGGAGAAATTGAAAGTCTGGAATCCAATTTGGAAAGAACTTAACAGTAACCTTCACTGGGCTCCCTTCAGGAATATTTCTTTTAGCAATATAATTCAGTATGTGGTAATAAGTTATAGAAAACTATATGCCACTAATAAATATTAATATTAATAATAATTAATAATACACATTAATGCCAACTTCTTTAATAAAATAATAGCAAAGAGGCATATAGAGTGAAAACAATTACTGTAAACTATTTAGATTTAAAAGAGATTCAGGGATGCTTTGACATTATGAAATAAATAAACACAATCACATTCAGTACTCACTATTTTCAACACAGATCAAAACTCATTAATATATGCTCCATGTTGTATGATTTCTTGTCTATGTTCTTACAAAAGTTTGCCACAGGGTGTCCACTCAACTCATGAAACATAATCATTAATGGTTAAAATAAAATCACTTGGATATACCAGTAGATATAGGAAGTCTCTGACAAAGTATGATGTTAGTATATATTAAAAGCACCAAAATTAATTGAAATAATTGAGCTTTCCCCAATATGATAAACTATATTGATTTAAAGTCAGCAGTTACCAGTATTTTTAATGGAGAAAATATAGAAGCATTTCCAGTGAAGTCAGGGGTAAAGAAAGGATACTCAATGTCGGTGCTTTTTTTAGAATTCTAGAAAGTCTACATATAGCATTAAAACAAGCAAAACAAAACATTGGCACAATACAAATTAAACCCCTTCCGTACTCCTAAGTTATAATTGAATAGCCACTAGAACTTCCAAAAGTGGTTTAGGACCTCAAAAGAAATTAAAGGAAGAAATAATGATGGAAACTAGTATGGGAATTGGTATTCTCAAAAAAGAACCTGAAATTACAAATGAGAATAAAAGAATTAGGAACTAAGTACAGGCAAAAAGGAATTATATTTATCTATATTGCTAACAACTTGATGGTTTAATTAGGGAATCCCAGAAATATAAGAAAATCAATAAATATTTAGTAATATCATTATTAAAAATGGCAAGCCTTTGTAGAGTACTTTAATATTTGAAAAGGGCTTTATATATTATACCATTTTATTTGAGCCTCATAACAACCTGTGAGGTCCTTACTATTATTATTGCAATACATTTTACACAAAGAAATAGAAGGTTGAGAGTAGTAGGTTATAAAAGAAATTCACAAAAATCAATAGTCTTTTTCTATTCCTAATGAAATCCAGTAGGAAGAGATAGAAAAAGAAATTCAATTTAAAAGAAATATAACATGCATATAATATTAATATGTAAGAATACAAAGCTTAGGAAAATGGAGATGAAGGTCACTGGCATTTCAGCATCAATAGAATTAGTTTTATGACTCCCTTTGAGAAAGACAGGTATGAAATTAAGTTTTTTGTAGTTATTTTTTTTCTGAATAATGTTTGTATGCAGGAAAATTCTGTTCTCTAATGGTGAGAAAAAAAAAACCCACAACCTTTTAAATCTAGGATTGTGTAATTAAGGCAATGTGTATCAGTTGTCTTTTTTAATCTAAGCTGGTCATTCATGGAAGCAAATATAAGCATTTCCTGTTTTCACCTTAGCTTTAAAAATGGAATAAATTCCTATTGTGAACAGATTTCAGAGTGATGGAAATGGATGTGACTCTATTCTTAATGAGGCAAAGCACTGATATGTGATTAAAGCTGGGGCCCATTGTGTCCCTTCTCTTTAAAATGGAATAAGATGAAAAATGCAACAGCTGTTTCATATTAAAGAAGAATGCAAATGGGCACTAATGCAGCTTCAGGAATATTTTAGAAGTTAGGATAATTTATTATTTACATGGATGGAATAAATCTACATTTCCTTCCCATTCTATAAATGTCATTCAAGTAGGCGAGTAAGAAAATTCATGTTGAAAGAATTCAACATTTTTTTAGATAATTTGGCCATTCTCTCCCTCTCAACTGATATCAACTAAGTCTAAGAAGCAGATTCAATTAGAGAAACTGAAAACAAAATTAGTAAACAACAACAATAAAGAGGCCCTAATATTTTAAGGTTAAGGAAGAAAGAAACCCTCAAAAAGAAAGCGATATTATCAGATATTATAATTATTATTGGATATAATTAGAGAAGGAAATAGCAAATCATTACAGTATCTTTGCCAAGAAAATCCCAAAAGGAGTCACAGAGTGGGACATGACTGAAAAATGATTCAATAACAATGGATATAATAATAACTATTCTCCACCTAAGTGATAAAAGACTAATCACAAGAATCTCTAAAGTGTTTTAGAACCTCAAAAGGCATTAAAGGAAGAAATGATGATGAAAATTAGTATGGGAATTAGAATTCTCAAAGAAGAACCCAAAACAATAAATGGGAAAATTATAAAGAACAAAGGATGACAGATCTTTCTAAAGCAATGGATACCCTAAAAGAAATTGACCAGTTTGAAATTCAAAGATGCAGAGATGGAAGGATACTATTACAAAATAGAAAAAACCCCCAACACATTTAAAAGAAATCTTCAAGTCTCCATAAGGCAAAGTTATTGGCACCAAAAACAACACACAGTGAAACAATCTAAGACTCATTGGTCTCCCAAAATAGCCTGATAAAACAAAAAGTGTTAGTGTCATACTTCAAGAAATCATACAATAAAATCACCAGGAGTTTCAGATACAGAGAGAAAAGTGGTGATTGAAAGAATCCACAGGATGCTGGCAGAAAAGAAACCAAAGTTCAACTTTTCAACAAATGGAGTCAACAAGTACCAGACTTTCAACATTAAATGGAAAGTTTTTCACTCATTGAAGAGGATGTCTTTATTTACCAAAGTAATTGTTTTAGTTATGTAGGTCTGACTTTATTGACTTCAAGAAACAGAAGAAAAAGCAAGAACATGGAATTCTGAGAAGAAAAGCTTTTCATATCCCCAAGCAGCATATCCAAAAAATTTGAGTTAATCATTGGTAGAAGAAATTATTTCTTGTGGGATATAGGCATTTGAATCATTCCTAGTGTAGAAATTACAGATGAGCAGGCACTGATTCATATAAACAAACAAATAAATAGTATTTTGTAGAGCTTTGAGGTATGTAAAGCATTTTATGCTTTCTTATTTTCTCATGCAAATAACTCTGGAAAAATGAAGTAGCAACTAAGTGACTTACCTAAGGTTATATCTGGGACTGGATTTGAACTCAGGCATTTCTGTTTCTAGATCTAGTTTTCTATTCTGAAAAGACCAGAGATGAATCAATATGTTCATGCTATTAGGAGGAGATGTGGTTAATACTTTCCAAAGTTCTACTTAGGTGAAGGTTAGTAAGAGAACAAAGAGAGAATGTTTATGGGCAAAATCCACAAAGATGGAAAGAAAGTATACAAGAATATGAGGAGAAAGAAATTAATGTCATCCTAGCTTTGGATAATGAGGGAACTGTGAAAGTATTCTGGTCTAAGTCCTTCATTTAGAAGCTGATTACACCTGAGGATGCCAGTGGTAAGTGACTGGACCTAGATTCTGCCCAGATCTGCTGACTCCAGATGGAATACTTCTTCCATTGTAAGATATTATCATGAATTAGTACTTTTGAGAATTGTAGTACTATAGTTGAAGATCTTTTAAACAAATATAGAGGGAGTGAATCTAGTACCACAGTCATATTTGAGCTGGGCAAAGAAAACTGTAAGATCCTTGTCTTTTAGAAGTCTCACCTTAAAGAAGAATTCATTGGAGAGGCAGTTAGGTAGCAGGGAAGTAGAGTACCAAGCCTGGAGTTGAGAACACCTGTGTTCAAATCTGGACTCAAAAACTTCCTAGCTTTGTGACCCTGGACAAGTCACTCAACCCCATTTGATTAGCCCTTGCCCTTCTGTCTTAGAGTTGTTACTAAGACAGAAAGTAAGGGCTAAAAACAGAGGAAACTTTAATTAGAGAAGGAACAGTGAGATCCCAAATGTATGAAGGAATAGAGAAGAGGAGATCAAATTAATATTTATTGGCATGGGATGATGCAAATGCAAATCATTTAAACAAACTTGCAGGGTGACAGAGGTGGACAGGAGAATAGGGGAAATCCTGAACCACAACCTTCCTGGGCTGAGCAAGGGAAATGCAAGAATAAATAAGATAGAGTAAGATAACAAATGTAGAATCAAGGAATCTGGGTGGGCTGAGCAGCAGAATTAGATCCTATGTCTAAGCAACACAGATTTGCAGGTGGAAGGAACTTTTGTGGCCATCTAGTCAAATTCCTTTATATTACATATGGAAATCTGAGACCCCAGGAGATTCTTAAGCTCACACAGTAAGTCGTAGAACTAGAAATGGAGTCCAGGTCAATCTTCTTACTGTAGTGTTTGCTTAAAAACAAAACACAATCCAGGGAACTAGCTGGCTAAAGGGAAATATATATATCTGATGTTGGGAAAAATTCATAAATCCTGTAACTTTTCAAATTAATGGTCTAAACTTGTCACTAGATGAAAAAAGAATGAAATAATAGGTGAAGAAAGTGAATTTGACCATTTGTTACATACAAGGACACCCCCAAAATCACAATACATGCAGTTAAAATGAAAGGTTCACTTGTTTCAAGTGAATTCAAAGAATTGGTTCTTGCAATCATGGCTCTGAATAACAAAACTGTAAAAAATAGAAACTGCCAAGATAAATGATTTAAAAAACTAATATGCTTAAAGGCAACAGAGATAATAAAACAATATTAATATTATAGATTTATTGAGGGATAATTACATAAATATGTAAAAAAAGCTAAGTGAAATAGAAAGACATTGAAGTAAGATAATAATCAAAGATGACCTTAATATTCTTCATTCAGAATAAGATAAATTGAACTAGAAGATAAGCAAGAATCTTTAGATCTAAATAGAATGCTAGAAAAACTAGATTTTATAGATAATATCTATAATACAATATATCTATATCTATAATAGATATCATACATATAAATATCTGTAATATACAATAACTAAATTGGAATGATTTTATACACACACATATATAGTAATATAACATGATAGGTCATAAATAACTCATAAATAAATGTAAAAATGTAAAAGTAAGATGCTTATGTTATTTATCAGATTTTAAAAATTATGATTGTATTACAATTAATGATAGCGTCGAGGTAATAAGCCAAATTTTATGGATGCAATTAGTTTTAGTAAAGGGACTAGGGCAATATATTAAAAAAAATCATTATGCCCAAGTTGGAAGTATACCAGGAATGCCAGAATGGTTCAGTATTATAAAAAATGATAGTAATTAATAATTAAAGTTATAAAAGAATGAAAACCTATGGCTAATAATTATCAAAAAAGGTTTGACAAACTGTAACATTCATTTATATAAAAATGATAAAATACATAGTAATAGAAAGGCATAAACTACATAGAATTAATCTATGATGACACATGATAACTTTAATGGGCATTGAATAAATGTAGTGTGAAATTGGAATCTGTCAAAATGATGATTCCCATAAGCCCACTCACTTCCTGTCCTTATATGCTGACATAGACAGGAGATAAATCGAGTGGAGTTCCATGTCTAGTGCTCTTTTCCTTCCTGTTGGTGGCTTTGGTAAAGAGGGTACTTTGAGCAGTTATGTGGTTCTATATTGTCAGATAATAAACTTTATAAAAATAATACTTGAAGTATTGGATATTAATTTAACTCTTACAGTAACCAGAATAAAAGATATGTAGTATAATTTTAAAAATACTGAACATCTCCAATAACAATCTGACATTAAAAATCTAGAGGTAATTAAACTAAATACATAAGATTTAGATCCATTTCCCAACAGATAATTGGTCATAGGATATAAACAAGTATTTTTCCAATGGGAAAAACTTATCCATGAGCAGCTATATGTTTAAAATATTCTAAATCACTGATAAAAGGAGAAATACAAATTAAAATAGCTTTGAGATATAGTTTCAAACCCATTAAATTAGAACAAGGTAGTAAAATATCCAAAAGGTCAGTGTTAGAGGATTATGGAAAGATAAGCACAATAATTCAATGCCAGTTGAGCTGTGAATTAGTTCAATTATTTTGGAAATAATTAGAAATTATGCAGGAAAATTTGCCAAATTGTTCATAGTCTTTAATACATCAGTTCCACTAATGGGTTTATATCTTAATGATGTCAATGCTAGAAAGAAAGGTCACACTTTGGGCCTTTGGGTATAATATCCATAACAATAATTTTTGTGATAACAAGAAACTAAAAACAAAGTGGGTGCTCAAATATGAAGGAATTTCTCTATTTCCAGTTTGTGAATATATTGGGATATTATGGCACTGCAGGAAATGAAAAAATAGAAGGAATTCAGAGGAATATGAGAAATTGAATAAGAAATGATCTGAATAAAGAAGTCAGAACTCCAAATAAAATATACAGAGGCTGTTTTATATGTGCAATTTTAATATAAATACACCTAACAATAACAGATATGAAATATAGAAAATGTTGATTTCAAATGACTAAAGTTAAAATATAATTCTCTATTTTTTCACAAATGTTAAACTACAAAGTATTTATTCTCACTGGGGCTCTTTATTCATCTATAAAATAAGTTTGACCAGATGACTTGCAAGAGTCCATCTTGCTCTATATCTATAATTCTATTAAATGTATGTGTTCTGTCACAATCACGATTTAGACATTCCTGCTCAACTCCTTTTTATGGGAGAATAAATGAGTAGAAAGTTTTTGTTGCCATAACTGATGAATCAAACTAAAAGAATTCACTAATTATTATTATTTTTTAATAGCAGATTGAGCACATTGGGGTGAACCCAGAGCTTTGGTAATTTTCCTTAAGACAGAACCTTAATGTGAATGGTTTTTCGTTCTATTGAATCAAAACACAGAGGAAGAACAATTGTTGGGGGAAATCTATTTAGTTCTACTAGAAAGAACTAGAATAAAATAAAGGAAACTTTGGACCAATCCTCTCCTCTTTACTACATGAGTTTCCCCAGGTAGTTATGCCATGTTTCCTGTCCTTTGTAGGTCATTATCTATTTAAAACCAGAGCTAAAGAGTCTTTGCTGATGTATTTCTTCTTCAAGGACGATCAGGGGAACCCTAGTTCAAATCATAAGACATTTAATTAACAACATAAAAAATAAATGGGAAGAAAGCTACCCCTATAAATAAGGGGGTTCACTTTCCAATTGGTTGTCTTGCTAGTAGGAGGAGACATAGACAAAATGCATAACTAATGGACTTGCATGGAAAGAACCCAAAGGGGGACACATGTGGCCATGAAACATGCCTGTTATGGGTAATTCATGTTATCATAGAACTCTTTTGCTTTCTATTAGGTATTTTCACTGAACTGCCCTTAGCTTTAGATGTCTATGAGGAGCCAATACTGATTTACTGTGTCATTCTCTGGTCTACAGATGTACTGAGACTTCTCAGAGACTTGAGGAGGCTGTTGGCTCTTTAGCTTATAACCAGGAGAGACCTACAGCTCTTTTGTGATGCAGATTGAAACCAGCTATCTAGAGAAGCCCTTGGGCACTTGGTCTTTTGAATTCCTGTGATCTGGGTCTCCCAGTGGATAGAGTACCCAGCCTGGAGTCTGGAAGACTAATCTTCCTGCCTTCAAATTTGGTAGTTGTGTGACTCTGGGCAAGGCACTTAATGATGCTTGCCTCAGCTTCCTCATGTGTAAAAAAAAGCTGAAGAAGGGAATGGCAATCCACCCCAGTGTGTCTTCCAAGAAAACCTTAAGTGGAGTCATAGAGAGTTGGACACAGCTGATAATGAGTGAACACCTGTGATCTTGCCTGAACTGCCCTGAAATAAAATAATTTCAACTCTTCTTTTCCTAATACCACTCCTAGCCAAGAAGAATCAGTGCTCTGAATGTCTCTTTGTAAGACTAGTTAGGCAAGAGGGAATCCAAGATTTTCAGTCCTGCATTCTTGCTCTGCCTTTACAAGTCAAAGGAATAAAAGGTTTGACCCCAGAAATGTCAAACAGGCTACCAGCAGAATAAGAATAAACTATGATTGGAAAGTGACAAAATAAATAAAAATACAATAACATAGATAATGGTTTTCCAAGTCCAAATAGCCCAAAAGGATCTTTAAAATGATTTAATGGCAATGTATCTATTTGAGTTTGGCTTTGCTGATCTATAAACACTTAAGAAATCAACTAGTTTTGGATGTATATTCAATTACATCATTACTGAACACATTTCTTGAGTATGGTCTTTGTTGCCACATAGGACTCATATGAATAAATGCTATTCATTAGGTTTGCTTCTGTTAGTGAATTTTTTGGGGAAAAAACAAAACTTTTTTTGGGGGGGAATTGATATTTCCTAGTTGTATAATTCATTGACTGGTGTGGGGATACAGCTAGGAGATGCAGTGGATAGAGCTTTGGATCCTGGGGTCAGGAACACTCATCTTGAATTCAAATCTAGATTTAGTCACTTAATAGCTGAATGATCCTGGGCAAGTCATTTAATCTGTTTGCCTCAGTTTCCTCAACTGCAAAATGAACTGAAGAATGAAATGGCAAACAACTCCAGTATCTTTGCAAGAAAACCCCAAATGAGATCATGAAGAGTTAGACACGACCGAAGCAACTCAACAACAATATTTCATTTCCTGCTACTTTGGATGCAGACACATATATTAGTCAAAAACAGAATGAGGTTTCCCTTGTTAATTAATGGCAGCCTGGATCATTCCCAGAACAGCCTATGGCATCATTCCCTACATATCTTTTTAACATCATGCCTGTTCTGTACCATAGTCACCCCCACAGATCTTTAGTAAGTTTAATCCATCATTGTGGGCACCATGAGAGTCTTACTGTCATGCACTTCAGTGACCTTATTCTAAGTGATGGCAAATTTAGTCGTTGAACAAACCATTTCTTGACAGGAAAAAGGTCTGCAAAATTTCAAAGCCTCAAGAATGTCCAGATTTTATTTCATTTTCATTTTTGTCTTAGTACTTATTTTAAATTCATGTATGAAAGTAGATAAAAAGCATATATTTAATGAAAAATCACGTTTTCATAACAAAGATTGTATTGTTCCATGAGAGCTTTCTTTATTGTCATCTTACCATTCTCTTTGTTCTTTGCTGGGCAGATGAGGGATGTTTATAGTATGGCTTTTCCCACTGAATTTTTCCAGTGACTTTTACCACTGGCTTTTAGAGCAACAAGAACACTGGTTCCTTTTAAACAGAGGATCAGTTTTTCCTTACCTTTCTAGCTATGTGTGTGCTGTAATTCATATGGAGGTTCTAATAAGTAGGTCACTAATTTTCAAGATAGTAGATCTGTACATTTTATTAGTCAAACATCAACAAGAGAAAGAATTCAGACAGAGTAACTGACCATATTAGAGATCTGGATGTGTGCTTACAAGATTGGGTTTTTAGACAGATTTGTGGTTATTTTTGTTATAATCTCAGTTTAAATGAGATCATGCCCGTCCTATGGAAGATATTAATGTGTATGGGAAAGAACGCTGGGTTGGGAGACCAAGAAACTTGATTTAAAACCCAGATATGCTACTTCCAGTTATTACTCAAGGAAGAAGACAGTAGAATGGACCTTAGTCTATAATGAACAGTTTAGAACTAACTAGCAGCTGAGTTTCCATTTTGAGGAGAAGGAAAAAATCAGTTTCTCCCTAACTGGTTGGAATTTGGACTATATAGTGGAATCTTTTTGTTTTGAGTTGTCTTGAGAAAACAATTAGATCCTAGTAAAGCTCTAAAGTGGGTAAGAGAACATCACTGTGCTCTGTGGGAGTTCTGAGACATATCCCCATTTATGTATGCGGTCTATCGGATTCCAGCCTCTCAGAGGAGAGTTTAAATGAGGATTAGGGATATTTACCATGGAGAAAAGAAGACCATGGGCAGGTGGGAACAGACTGATTTCTGCCTCAAGAAACTGAAGGACAAGGTGGAGAAGAATTGATTTTTTCTTGGCTCCAGAAGGCAGAATTGAGATCAATAGTTTTAAAAAAGGTAAATTTAGACAAAGCACAGGAAAACAGAAAAGAATTTTTTTACGAAAAGGAATGAGGATTTAATGGAAGTTTTCCCAGCAAAGAAGAGGGTGAATACTCAGTTGTCAATTAAATTGTAAAAGGAAGTCTTATTTCTCTCTATTATATATAATGTCATGTTTATTATATCACATAGTATACATTTATATGTTATATGTTTATACAGATGTTTATATGTAATGTTTATATAAGCCTATAATGTACAGTTTTTCAATATATGGTCTATATGTTTGAGTTAAATAGTCTCTTGGGTTCTGCTTCTCAGTGAGAATGGGCTTGGGAGCTATCTCTCTCTCTCTCTCCGAGTGCTTGATACTTCCCTACTTGCCAGGGGTCAGTTTTCTGGTATTAGCCACATATGGAGCTAAAAATCCCTAAGACGGTGTCTTTAAAACATTTTTTTCCAAGACTTTGCCCTACTAACCTTGGAAAGAACTTGAGTTCTAAAAATTTGATAACTATCTTATGGCCTTCACAGATGACCTTATCTCTTTGTTCCTCAGTTTCCTCATCTGTAAAATTTGTGTCTGGGACTAGTTAACATAGGAGACCCTTTCTAGCTCTCCACCTATGGTTCTATGTTTTTGAATAGCTAAGAAAAACCAAGGTGAAAGGCTACAACTTTTTGGAGGAAGCTCCATGGAGAAGGAAGAGAAATGGGGTCTGGGGAAGTTTATATAGTTCAACAAAATCTGCAGATTTGGACAAATCTTTTACAGGTTACCATAAAAGAAATCTTCATGGGAAAATTACATAATTGACATTAATGTGAAAATTGTATAGGGAGTAAGTAAAAGAGGTAGGATTTGAATGAAGGACCTCTGATTTAGCCTCATTTAGCCAGTCATAGTCAATAGTCATGAAGTATTTTTCTGTTTTTCAATCAACTGTCTGAACCAATGACTAGAATCTCTACCATGTCAATAGCCATGAAGTATTTTTTTTTTCAATCAACTGTCTGAACCAATAACTAGAATCTCTACCATGTCAACCTGCCTAGCTTGGGGGTGGATAGGATAAGACTAAAGAACCAAGGTGGATTTCTAGCCATGGTTAGATGACAGCTGAACTAAGGGAGAAAGAGGAGAAAGTGGAGAGGAGGACCAAGAAGAGAACGGTCAAATAAGTTATATAATCCAGAAGGTTAAAGGAGAAAAGTCAATGTCTTAGAGAGGTTGATATATCTCTGCACAAAGCATTTTCTTAACACACTTCATGACAACCACATCATGTATCATTGGCCCAAGAGAGGACAGGAATGAAACAAGAAGGGCAGCTCTGCTCGTAAGATGTTCTATATATAACTGATTTGATTAATGCTCATGTCTGTGGGGGGACAGTGCTTGACATCATGGCAGAGACCTGAGATGTGGGCTCTCAGCCTCTCCTCGAGACTCTTCCCAGAAATGGCCCACTTACCTGGTGCACCTGCTTGTTTGCCCATAGCAAGGGACTTGCTTTATTTAGAACTTGTGACCTTAGCCCATGGATTGTTTTTGCCCAAAGCAGGATGGTGGTGACTATTTCTTTCAGACATAAATCTGTCAGCCTTCCCACTGAAGTAATTACTACAGTAGAATTTATAAGTCTTCACGATAACTCCGAATCGGAATCTGGTGATGTGTTGTCTAATGAAGGTCATCTGGTGGCAGACTGGTCCAGGAGCTGAGCAGATCTCTCTCTACTAATCCAGAGGGCTGTGTTTCACTGAGGCAGGGCACCAGCTGGATAGGAAGGAGGACTAAGGACTGTTACTTTATTAAGTGCAGTCAAATAGCTTGTCAGTGATAATGGTGATTGAATGGATTATATAGTTCATCAGAAAGATTGATCGAGTAGCCTCAGGAAGATCTTGCCTCAAAATTTCTTTCCCTACCATCATTTATATGGGAAAATATAGAGGCAGCAAAGTGAAATGGATAAACTATTGGGCTTTGAGGTCTGAGTTCATATCCTGCCCCTGACTTTCATTAGTTATGTGAATGTGGGAAATTGATTTGATCCCACTGAGCCTGGGTTAAGTCTAATACTACAAATTATGGATTTTTTCAGTGTTTATAGGTGAAAGGAGTGACCTATAGAACCTCAAGTTCTTGCCATGCTTGAGGAATATGACAAGTAACTGTCTATCTGGTGGTAGTCTTTGTCTAGGCTCAAGGTAATACCAATTGAGCTAAGATAAAAAATGCCATGGCTACCATGGCACTGCTAGCAGGTGGTAGGAGAATGTAAAACCCTTGAAGGCAGGAACCATCTTATGGTTTTCTTTTCATCTCCAGCATCTAGCACAGTGCTTAGATACACACACAGACACACCTATGCTATTATTGGCTATTCAGTCATTTTTCAGTTATCTCTGACCCCATGTGACACCATTTTTTTTTTTGGCAAATAAACCGGAACAGTTTGCCATTGCCTTCTCCAGCTCATTTTTACCAATGAGGAAACTGAAGCAAACAGGGTTAAGTGATTTATCCAGGGTCACACATCTTGTGTCTGAGGCCAGTTCTGAACTCAGGGAGGTGAGTTTTCCTGATTGGTGCCTAGCTGTCCACATTAGCCTATAGAAGATGTTCAATAAATCCTTCATAATTTTATTCAATCTAACAATGACTTAGGGAAAAAATTTCAATCAAAAACCACTTATTAAGCACCTATTATATGTCAGGTATTGCTAGGTATTGGTGATGGGAAGTAGACAGGTGATGGGATGTCATATGTGAGGAACAGTAAGTTAGGTTTCTTCAGGCTCTTTCTGTTTCCTCCACAGACTCTTCAAATAAATGATGAAAGCTGTTTTCAAATTGGGAAAACATGATACAGCTGAAAGGATACTGGTTCAGGGGTTCAAATCCTCCCTCTGACTGCTTATGTGATATTAGGTGACTTTTAACCTACCTTGGTTTCAGTTTCTATCACTGTAAAAAGCAAGCATTCCATTTAATTGTCTTAAAAGTCTCTTCAAGATCTAAACATGTAGTTTTACTATCCCATTTCTGTTCCCTGTGTTTCTTCTTTAGGCTAGATACCCCATTTCCTTCATTGGACCATTGTATGGCCCATTCTATAGTCATCTGATCATGGCTCCCAATCAGCCTCTGTGGCTTGGAGAAGCAATATGGTGGTCATAGGGACATGCAATTACTGAGTAGTAACTGTGAGCATTTGTATGATCAAGTGATCTGGCCATTTGTGAATTCCCAGTTGTAGTGAATGACAATAAATGCCCAACTCAACCTTGCAGTATTGATTGGAATTACCTGGCTTGGGCCCAATCAATTAATCAATGACTTGGCTCTTCAGAGGAGTAGGCTAAGAGATTAAAGTGATATGTTGGCAGCCTTAGTGTTAACATTGTCTTGTCTGAGCAATTTGACACCAACAACTGGACGGAAATACTGAATGAAATACCAGTTACTGTCATGCCATTTTGTTATCATGGCTGTGCTCAAGAAGGCAATATTATGGAGCCCAAGAGAGTTTTTCTTTATCATGCCATTTAATTATGAGAAGCCCGATGCACTCATAATCATATTTTCACTAATTGCAAGGACTGATTTTTCAATGTTTTCCAATGTCATTACTGATTATTCTGATTCATTCTGGTGGCAAGAGACACAGGATAGTGATAGAGTGTCCCCATCAGTGCTAAGAAATATGAGCTCCCCCAGGCCAAGTTTGATAGCGTCTCGGTATCTAAAGCAGTTGTTTAAGCTGAAGTTTCAGAGAAGATTCTGACCTGCTTTGATAGTAGTAATTTCTTCATTTGAGAGTTCCTGATACAATAGAACAGAGCCAGTCCCTTAATCCTATTCTTATGTGATGACACAAACCCAAATCTGGAATATTTACAGACCTGTGGATCTTTGGGAACATTTGAGAGGTTCCCATCTTTCCTCTTCTCATCAATGTTTGAATAACGCTTTTGCTCCTGCTGACTGAGTTAATTCTGCTGGAGAATGCTTATTCCATTTGACTAGTGTGAATTTTCTAAACAGTTTTAAAATGAAAAATGCCATCAAGTTGTTCTACCCCATAATAGTCATTTACATAAGCTAAATGTGGACTCCTAATTGCTTGACATCAGATCCTAGAATTCAGTTGAGAATTGACCTAAAAATGGCCAGTAGGTCTATATGTCATTTTTGAGTTGGTGATAACTCTGGATGGTGGACAGCTGCTCAAAATTAATTACTAAAGCCAGGAATATAAAATTGTCTATAGATTTGACATTCGTATGCATTCCATGATTCAATAAGTCACCATTAATTTTATTAGATTTGTTTTTCTCTGTCATCTCTACCACTTATGAACTAAATGACTCTAAATAAACTTCTTTACTTGTCAAGCCTTCAGTGAGGGGTTTTGGGGATGAATTGGACTGGAAGTCCTCGAAGGTCCTTTAAGCTCTAGATCTACGATTTTATAATCCTACTACAATTAATGCATTTAAAAATATTACAGTCATTTGCCAATATTCCCCCCCCCCCACATATCTCTCTCCTCCGACTTCCACTGAACCATGCCTTGTTTTAACTAAATGACTGCTCTAGTAAGGATATCTGACAGTGGAGACAACATTCTGCACCCACAGTATCTCATATTTTGAAGAAGAGAGTTGTGCGATCAATCCTTTGCCCACTGGAATCCAGATTATCCATTGCATCTAATCCAATTTCAGTGTCTTTTAGGGTAGTTTTAATTGCATTATTGGACCCATTGTATATATAGAATGCATGCTTGTTTCAATTTCTTTACTCATTGGAATTAGTTTTTTTGAAAAAAGTTTTATTGATATCTTTTATTTTTAAATCACATTCATTTCTGAATATTCCCTCCTCTTTACCCTCTCTCTCTTCCTATGAGCAGCTTCTTAAAGAAATAGAATCTGTTAAGAAAAATTAGGGCACAGAGCAACTATTTCCAACTCAAATAGTCCCCAACCTCTCTATCAGAAGGAGTCAGATGAATTGTACTCTATTCTTTAGAACTAATATTGGCACACTTTGAATTTGGGTTTGTTTTTACTCTTCTTTTCACTTATATTATTCAATCAGTCATCAAACATTTAGTGAGCACCTACTATATCAGTCACTCTACTAAATAATAGGTTTCCAAATACAAAAGATAAAGCATTTCTGACTTCAGGGAGTTTATGCTTTGGCTACAATAAACTTACACTAAGTAAATGCAAGATGTGTACAAAATAAAAACAGAACACTTTTTTTTTTCAGATGTGAAGGAGAAGACTAACAATTGGGATAAGGAGGAAAGGATTTTTAAAGGAGGTGCTACTTGAGCTGAGTCTTGACCAAAACTAGGTGGCCGGGGGGCAGCTGGGTAGCTCAGTGGATTGAGAGCCAGGCCTAGAGATGGGAGGTCCTAGGTTCAAATCTGGCCTCAGACACTTCCCAGCTGTGTGACCCTGGGCAAGTCACTTGACCCCCATTGCCTAGCCCTTACCACTCTTCTGCCTTGGAGCCAATACACAGTATTGACTCCAAGACAGAAGGTGAGGGTTTAAAAAAAAACAAAACTAGGTGGCTGTTGGGTTCTTCTGGCTCTTATCTTTTCATTCTTTATTTAAAAAAAATATGGCCTGTGATCTCATCGGTGTACAGCACCCCCTACCAAGTCCAGGCAGTACATTTTCAGTAAATGTATTCCTGACATACCTCAAGGCACTGAGAGGTGAAACAACTTGCCCAAAGTCATACAACCATGTTAAATCAAGTCAATAAGCATTTACTAAGAATTTCCTATGTGGCAGGCACTGGAAATGTGAACAGTAATATAAATACAAGCAGATAAAAAGACAGGGCTGCTGTCAAGGAGCTCAAATTCTAATGGGGAAAGACAGAACAAAGGAAGGGACAAGGTGTACCCCAGGGAGGTTATGAAGAAGAGGGAAGCCTGAAACCTCAGTCTTACTAATTTTGAAAGCTTCTCCCTATTCATTAAACCACACTACCTCCCCAGAAATATAAAATTTAAGAGTTGAAATGAATCTCTGTAACTATGTGGGGATGTTAATATCTGTGGGCGTTGTGGACCACTTTGTCAGCCTGGTGAAGTCTATGGACCCTAATCAGTAATTGAAAGAGATGCTACACCTCAATTTTACACACACACACACACACACACACACACACACACACACACACACAAATAAATGCTATAAAACTTAAAAGAATAATCATGACTCCAAAGAACATATATGAGAGAATGCTCTCATCTTGACTCACCCCTTCCCAGAGGTAGGAGATCCCCAAGGGTTGCACATGTTTTTGAACTTTTTTGATGCATTGATTAATTGTGCTGGTTTTTCCCTTCTTTTTTTGTCTTTAACTATTATCTATTCTATGGGACAACTATCTGATGAGGGAAATGGGAAGAACATGGGGAAAAACAATGGTGATATAAAACATCTCCAAAAGACATCAGCAAAGCCTTTTTAAAAATCCAGTTAGATGTTAGTGAAAATAAAGAACTATTTTTTTTCTAGTCCAAGTTCATAGACTCCCATATTACCCTTTGGGGTTTATTCATGGATCCCTAGTTAGGAAGCCTTGTTCTAGTTCAACCCTCACTCATAAAATAATGTCTAGCACTGTACACTAGACAAATGGTCACCTAACCTTCTCTTGACATCTCCATGGAGTGTGAACCAATGACCTCCTGAAGCTATCCACTCAACTTTTAAATCAATAACTTATTAGAAAGCTTTTCCTGACCCAAACTTGTTTCTTTACAACTTAGGCTTTCAGCTTCTACTTCTGCCTTTTGAGATCAAGCAAAACAAACCTAATCCTTCTTCCATGGCCATTATGTAAATACTCAAAGGCAACTGTCATGTACTATACCTCAGCTATTTGTTTGCATGTTAAGGTTCTTTTTTCTAGACTAAACAATTCTACTTTCTTCATCTGATCTTCATGTGGCACAACCTTGAGGCCCATAACCATCCTGGTTGCCATTGGTTGGATATTCTCCTGCTTATCCCTCACCTTTCCTAAGCTATGATACCTTGGACCACATTGACTATAGCACCAATGTGAGTTGAGGTCCTTCCCATCTTGGCTTCTGTTGCCTGGATATTGTCCAGAAAACTATGTCCTTGTCCTGCCCCTGTTATGGCACCCAGAACCACACTTGATATGTCTGTTGTTCAAATGTTGCCAGAATTTGGCTATGCCCCACTGTTCAATGTTACTTCTCAATCCCTGTAGGCTTCTCCTCTTTTCTTGTCAGGTTTGTCTTATGGCAGAAAACCACATTAATTACAACTTCCAAACCCTTTGTCTTCCTGGTTCTCTGACCCTTAGTTCTATTTTTTTTTATAGATCAAAATTTTCCCTATCCTTTATGGTCTGGCCCATTGGGTGCAGCATTTTTCAAGTAGTCAAGAGGGAAAATAATTGCAGCTTGGGAAAAGATGGAGAGAAGAGTTACCTGGAAATGGTTTATGGATTATTGAGAAAACTCTCTCAGCAAGTGCTGACTTTTACATGCAAACAATATATTTGATTATCTCAACCTAAAAATATGAACACTTTAGAGGGCTGGAAAGAGGATGAATTATTCAGGGGTTCATTTGGAGGCAAATTGTCCATTACTGAGTATGGCAACTCAATGTAGAGGTCAACCTGGAGGAGGAAGATCAAGGAGAAAAGAGGCACTTTGTGGAGACATAACAAGGCATATGCTCAGAGTCAGAGAATGCTCAAATCTCTGAGTCGGAAGAGCCCTCAGAGGCCATCTAAATGGAAGGGGATACAGAATATAAACCTCTGAGATATATCAGGGATATGAGTAGATCTTCCTTTGAAGACCTTCAGTGAGGAGGGGAATCCATCACCTCAAAAAGCAGCCAATTCCACATTTATATGGGTTGGATTCTTAGAAGGCTTTTCTTATATCTTGATAAAAAGGCTTCTTTGCAAATTCTACTCATTGTTTCCAGTTTTGCTCTCAGCCACATGTCTGCTATACATGAATTTAGGGATCCCTATAGTGTCTCCCCCATGTCTTCTCTTGTACAATGTGGTTGCCAAGTCCCTTCACCAATATGGCTGAGCTTCTCTGGATGCCTCCCAGGTTTGTAATATCCTTCCTAACTGTGGTGACCAGGACCAAGAACAAGTGTTCAGGTGTCATTAGTCCAGGATTGAATAGAGAGGGTCTACCCTCAAGCACACAAAATCCAGTAAGTCTTAATTCAGCATTTATAGAATGGGAAAACAAGTGCTGGTTACAGGGTTAGATGATTTTGGTTCAAATCCTAGCTGGGATTCTAACTAATTCTCAGCCAAGTCGCTGGACCTCCCTTTTCCTCTTTGTTCTCTTCTATAAAGTGAAAGGGTTGGGGGAAGCAAGGTGGCTTAGTGAATCTAGTGCCAGGCCTAGGAGGTCTTGGGTTCAAATCTAGCCTCAGAAAATTCCTAGCTTTGAAACCTTCCCTGAGTAAGCCACTTATCCCCTATTTCCTACCTTTTCCACTCTTTTGCCTTGAAACCAATACACAGTATTGATTCTAAGTCAGATAGGTAAGGATTTACAAACAAAATAAAATGAAGGGATTAGACTGATGACCTCTAAGTTTCTTTTCAGCTCTCACTCTATGATTCTTTGTCCCTATAAACATTACTGCAAATAGAAGACATTCATAAAATGTATTGATGCAATGATAAAATATGGAAACAGATGTTTGAGATTTGAAGCTTATGAATTATTCTTTAAGCTACTTATGTACTTATCTCTACTTGTGAAAAAACCTGTTCTTAATAATGATTTAATTTGGTAAATATGGAAATGGAGATATGTCTATTCTTTGTCAGCTATTTTGGTCCATTTTGCTCCTAATGCCATGAGGTTAATTGCTCAGGTAGTGTCTATATGGTACCAGACACATGCTGCTAAAATATGGGAATCATAATCATATATTTGCATGAACACACACATATAATATTTATTTAATGGGTTATTGTTTTTTCCTTAGGAGCAAAAGGGGAAAATCCATACAACAGCCTAAAATATAAAAGGTCTTTTTATTCCTTGTTGATAGAAAGAAGCTTCCCTATTTATAGAGCTCAGGGAGATATAAAGCAGTTTTAAGTCTTAGTTGCTTTGGGAAAATTTGAGGCAAAAGAAGTAAAGGTTAACCAAGAAAAGGCTCCTCTTCTTTGCCTAGTCCTGCCTCTGAGCAGTCTTCTGCCCCTGGTCATGCCTTGACTTCCCTGTAACTAGGATACTCAGGTTCACAACTCCCTAATGTCATCTTTGAATGCACAGTGGTGTGTGGCTGTCAAATCAATTTTCTCAAATAGTTCATCTCTTTCTTTCTCACTAGCAAGGTTACCATGGAGAGACACACTGCTTTGGATTCTCGGGACATGGCCCAATTATGAAGTCATAATATCATGGGCCTTACAGTGAAATCACCATTGTTTCATCGAGAAAGACCAGCATCTTGTTTCCTTCTCTTGGGACATAAGGGAGAATTTGTATAGCACTTGAAAAAACACTAGTTTCTTCAGAAAGAGATTTTCCAGGATAAGAAGAAACACACAGAAGTGCCTAAATCCCTACAATGTAGGAAGCATTGATGGCTTATGAGTGCTAGGGCATAAATCCATTTTTTTTTGTTGGGCTAAGCCATAGTTGTTATGGTTCCTCATTGGTTTTCTCCTCCAGTTATAGTTTCGATAGCTCTTGGTTTTGAAAACAAAATAAAGTTTGAGACAGACATGGGATGCCAGCTGAAAAGAGACAAATGGACTAATCCATTTAAATGACTTTCAGAAGTTAATTAAAAATAAGAACCCATAGAAAACTGATGTTGGTTCATGAAAGTAGTAGGAACACCATTTATCAAGTATACTATAAGAGAATTCAATGTAATTTTAATCAACAAGCGTCTACTAATCATCTGCTATGTGACTGGCACAATGCTAGGGTCATTTGGCTATAAAGGTAAACACCAAATGGTAGATATATGCTCAAAGAGCTTACATTATAATGGGAAGGGGATATGGTGTAGGCTCAACATCAAAGATCATAGATTTAAAAGTGGAAGACCAATTAGTCCAATTGCCTCATTTTAATTATGAACAAACTAAGGTCCCAAGGGTTTAAATTACTTGTCACAGGTCACATTGGTAGTAAAGGATGGAACCAGAACTAGAATCTAGGTCTTTTGATATTAGTCAATTAGCAAGCATTTGTCACATACATTCGAGACTTTGTTAGGCAATTGAGATACAAAGACCAAAGCAAAAACAGTCCTTTACGTTATAGTGAGGGACTTACCAAGTCCAATTGTGAATTCCCTTAGACCCTGGTACTGACATTACCCTTATTACTTTAGTTAAACTATTTAAATTGTTTGAATCTCAAGTTCCTCATTAACAGAGGACTGGATGGTCTCTAAAGTCATTCCCAACTGTGCATTCTATGATCATTTAAACCCCGAGAAGAGTTCCTTTCACAGCAAATGAGTTACTTCTAGTTAATAGGAATTTAGCAACAAGGTGCACTCCAACTTTGGGCAGCTCTAATTATTAAGAAGCCCTTTTTATATAGAATTGAAATTTCTCAATACAACTTCCATGTCTTGGTCCTACATAGCACTTTGGATCTTCTTGGATCAAATAGAATAATCTCTTTCCTTTTTTAATTGATAGCCTCCTAAATTTCTGATTGGAATATTTGGCCATTTCTAAGTAAGTATATCAACCTAGCAATGGTATTATGCTTGTAAGTCTGATTTTATGACACAAAGGAAAGAACATTGACTTTCAACTCAGATAACCTGGGATGCCCTTTTAACTTTTTGATCTTGTGCAAACTGCTTTTATCATTATGGACTTAATTTCCTGTTCCACAAAATTAGAGGGTCAGAAGAGATGATCTCTGAGCTCTAAATGTATGACTCTATAAGTGAATTATTATTATCATTATTATTATTATTATTATCATCAGAAAGACTGTGTGTATAGTGGATGACAAGCTGGGTTCAGAGTTAGGAAAATCTACATTCAATGTCACTCATAACACATAATGGGGAAGTGAAAATCAAGATGGTAGATTTGAGGCAGCAACCCAACATAGCTATCTCAATATTCCCCTCTAAACAACTTTAAAATACTGTCTCAAATAAAATTTTTATAGTGGTAGAGTCAAAAAAGGTTGAGATCAGACTTTTTTAGCCTAAGAAAACTTAGGAGGTTGGCAGGTTAGTTCTGTGGTACATGCAGCACCAGCAGGTTCAGAAGCTCTCAGTCTAGTGATAGTGAAGGGTATTTGGACAACTGTTTAGAAAAAGATTGAATGGGGCTCTTTGATGACATTGGGTGAAATTTGTGCTGATTTGAAACTCCATTGCCCTGGCAATTCTGGGGCCCAATTCTAGGATAGAGATGGATAAGAGAAAAGGGAGAATGATCAAAGGGAAGGTGGAACAAGGAAGGAAGTTGTTAGAAGCAAAATAGACTTTTGAGGAGGGAGAGGATAAAAAAAGAGAGAAGAATAAATGGAAGAAAATGGGCTGGAGGGAAATGCACATTTAGTCATCATTACTGTGAATATAAATGGAGTGAATTCACCCACAAAATGGAAGCAGATAGCAAAATCAATGACAAACCAGAATCCAACAAATGTTTTTTTTTTTTTATGAGAGATGTATTTGTAACAGAAAGACCAAACAAAATTAAAATAAAGGGCTAGAGCAGAATCTTATGTGCTTCAGCAAAAAAAAAATGTCCAGTAGCAATTGTGACTTCAGAGGAAATAAATGCAAAAGTAGACCTAATTAAAAAGGGCAATCAGGAAAACTACATTTCAAAAGGTGCCATCAGCAATGAAATAATGTAAAAAAATATAGTAGGTTTATCTGGTAAAGGCCACATTTCTCTAATATATACTGAGTATAGAATGGAGTCAAGTTGATAAAAATAAGAGCCATTCTCCTATTAATACATAGTCAAAAGATATTAATAGATAGCAATAGGCATTTCAGAAGAAATCAAAACAATAGTCATATTAAAAATGCTCTAAGCCATTATTGATTAGCAAAAGGCAAATTAAAACAACTCTGAGGTACCATATCCCTTTTATCAGAAATGACAATTGGTGGATAGGATAAGGAAAAATAGGTACCCTATTAATGCAATAGTGTACTAGTTCAATAATTGTGGAAAACAATTTGGAACAATGTCCAATGGGTTATAAAATTGTGTATATCCTTTAAACCAGCAATACTATGGTTTATATCCCAAAGAAAAGAGAGAAAAAAAGAAAAGGGCCTATATGTATAAAAATATTTATAGTAGCTCTTTGTGGTTGCAAATAATTGGAAATTGAGGGGATGCTCATCAATTGGAGACTGACTGAACAGGTTGTGGCATATGATTGTGATGAGTGTTAGTTTGAGTGATTTCAGAAAAAAAACATGGCAAGACTATATGAATTGATAAAAAGAGAAATGAGAAGAACCAGAAGATCATTGTGTACTATAACAGCAATATTGTGATGATTATTGACTCTGAGAGATTTAGCTACTCCGATCAAATCCAGGACCTATGATAAAAAAAATGGTATCTACATTCAGAGGGAGAATTGATGACCTCTGAGTGCAAATTAATATAAAATTTTCTTTATTTTTTTGGCTTTTTTTTGAAATCAAATTAATATGAAAATATAATAATTTCACATTATAATTGATATATTGCTTGCCTTCTTAGTGGAAGGATAAGGGAGTCAGAGGGAGGGAGAGAGCATTTGGAATTCAAAATACAAAAAAGAAAAGAATGTTATAATAAATATATAATAAATAAAAAACTAACATCTTCAACAATTAGTTATCTAGCTTCTGTTTGAAGACTTCTAAGAAAGGGCAATTTATGTTTTCCAAAGGTAGCTCATTTCATCTTGAGATAACTTCAGTAGTTAAGAAGCTTTTCTTAACACCATCCCTAAATCCATCACTTCACAACTTCCCTCTATTGCCCCTCATTCTGTACTCTGGGACCAAGAAGGGAATAAATCCTTCTTCCACAGAGTAGTTTTAAAATACTAGTTGACAGCCACTAGCTTGTTATTTTTTTTTTTGATGATTGGTATTTGATTGTTTATTCTCCTTTTAAAAATTTTATTTAATTAATTTAGAGCATTTTTCCAGGATTACAAAAGTCATGTTCTTTCCCTTCCCTTCCCCTAACCCCCTCTCATATCTGATGCACAATTCCACTGGGTTTTAATGTGTCTTTGGTCAAGACCGATTTCCATATTATTGATATTTGCACCAGGGTGATCACTTAGAGTCTACATCCCCAATCCTATCCCCACTGGCACATGTGATCAAGCACTTGTTTTTCTTCTGTGATTCTGCTCCCAAAGATTTTCCTCTGAATGAGACTCTAGATTTCCCTTGATTCTTTTCTTCTACAGGATAAACAGCCTCAATCTTTGGAAACAATTCTCATATGACATTCTCTCAAGACCTTTCACCATCCTGGTTGGTCCCCTTTATATGCTTTCTGGTTCTTATCAATTGTTCTTCCTAAAATGTAGCATCTAGAATTAAACACAATTCTAAAGATATAGTCTGACTAATATTCAGTTCTAGTCCTTAGTTGTTAATTTTTACCTTGATAAACAGACTTTATGAATACAGTGGCTGCACATTTTTTAAAAGTAATGTTAGAATGGCGCCATCTTTGGAGTCAGAGCCCTCTGCTCAGTGACATCGGCTCATGTCAGCCAATCAATCAGCCCATTTGGAGTATCCCTGGGTACATGACACATTTCAGCACCATCAGCCTTCTTGGCTGGCACCCAAAGCAACTGAATTTCTGTCTAAGAGGATTTATGGCAAGCAAAGTAGCATTCTATACATTGCTCAGCTCATTAATGAGCAGGTGACACAATTTTACTAACCTACATGTGACTGGTTTTCAAATGCACACTCAATCCTTCAGCTAAAACTAAATGAAAAGAGTTCTTCCTGATGAAAGCACATTACAGACTGATGTGAAATGGTCATCTGCTCAGTTATCAACTTTCACAGTATCCAAAGCTAACTTGATTATTTTTCTTCCCCAGGTAGACACTTCATTACAAATCAATACACAGAGGAGCAAAGAATTAAATAACAGAAGAATACAGTATGATCAAAACTCCTTATGGACTGTTGAATTTTAAAACCATTTCCCCTAGAACCAGCATAGTGCCTTCTAAGGCTAGGTGTTTAATCAATGCTCCTTGAAATGTTTGTTGATGATTAAATTCACCTCTCTTAGCATAAATGTTACTCATATTTGAAATGTGAGAACAGGACTATTTAGGAAGTAGGAAAAGGGGGGAACTTCTTTGATTAGACCTTCAAATAGATCAATCCCATAAGTATGACAGAAGAAGTAGGGGGCACAGTCACCAGAATCCATGATTCTGTTACTACTAATGTCAACACTTATGAAGTTTGGAGAACCATAGGATGGTGTTTTAGAGGCTAGAATGGCTATACAACCATCCCCTCAGAGACAGGTGAGTTACCTGTTTTAAATAAAAATTTTCCTAAGAATGTGGTCTTGAAATTTGTGTTCAGGACCTTAGTTTAGCACCCAACAAACTTACCAATTGAGAAAGGTGTGTCTGTGAGAGTTAATCATGGTCCATCTAGCAACTATCCTAAGAGTAGCATGAAAGATAGAGAGAAGAACATTTTAACTGCCAGTCCATGGCTGCCATTTTCTCTTGTGTCAATTGGTTAAATGATAGCAAATGGTACTTGTATCCTCTCTTCCCATTATTTGTATTTTTTATTTACTGTGTACATGTGTACATGCAAGAAATGATTATAATATCTTTAAGATCAAAGACTATTGAATTTCCATTTTTCTCTTTCTTGCCCTTACTATGTAGCTGAAACATAGTAGGTACCTAGTAATTGCTTGTAGGATAAATGCACGGTCCTCTTCAAACTATCACCTCACCACAATCACTTAAATTCTACCAAATGTTCAGAAAGCTTGTGAGATAATCTGGGTTTCTAGGTCATAGAATTATGGAATAAATACAAATACATCTACTTGATTATAAAATCTGACCTCTGATTTTATTGGTGAAAAGAATTCTAAATGAGGAAATCCCTCTTTCAGTGCAGGAGGATATGTCCTGTTCAATTTTCAATCTTAGAGCCTTGCCTGAGAGGCAGTGAGAATTTAAATAATTGGCTGAGGGTCTCACAGCCAGTACATGTCAGAGGCAGGCACTGAATTCGGGTCATCCTGGCTCTGAGACAAGCTCTCTATTCACTATTCTTTTTTTTTTTTTTTTTTTTTTTAATTCCAAAATTTTATTTTCCCAATTACATGTAATAATAATTTTCAACATATGTTTTCCAAAGTTATAAGATCCAAACCAGTTCCCTCCCTCCCTTCCCCCATTCGGAGATGGTCCACAATTTCATCTGGGCCATAGCCATATTATCATGCAAAACACATTTCCATATTGGTCATTGTTATAAGAGCTCACTCATACACAACCAAAACCCCAAAATAAAACCAATGATACACTAATGTTCACAAAAGATAGTATGCTTTAATCTGGATAGCATTCCCCATCATAAGTCCTTCAGAACAGTCCCAGATCACTGCATTGCTGAGAGTGGTCAAGTCTTTCATAGTTGATCATCACACAAGATTGCTGTTACTGTATACAGTCTCCTGGTTCTGCTTATTTGGCTTTGCACCTGTTCACGTAGATCTTTCCAGCTTTTTCTGAAATCATTCTGTTTACCATCTCTTATAGAAGAGTACATTATATTGCATCACCAACATAAACCACAATATGTTCAACCATTCCCCAATAGATAGACATCACCTTAATTTCCAATTCTTTGTCACCATAAAAAGAGCTGCTATAAATATTTTTTATACAAGTAGGTCCTTTTTAAAAATATCTTTTTGGAATATAGAGCACAGTGGTATTACAGGATCAAAAAGTATGCTCAATTTTATGACTTTTTGAGCATAGTTCCAAATTACCCTCCAGAATGGTTGGATCGGTTCACAGTTTCATCAACAATGTATTAGTGTCCCAATTTTGCCACATCCCCTCTAACAGTTATCACTTTCCTTTACTGTCATATTGGTCAATCTGATAGATGTGAGGTGGTATCTCTGAGTTGTTTTAATTTTTATGTCTCCATTTAAGAGTGATATAGAATATTTTTTTTTAAATATATTTTATTTGGTCATTTCCAAGCATTATTCGTTAAAGACATAGATCATTTTCTTTTCCTCCCCCCCACCCCCCATAGCCGACGCGTAAGTCCACTGGGCATTAGATGTTTTCTTGATTTGAACCCATTGCTTTGTTGATAGTATTTGCATTAGAGTGTTCATTTAAAGTCTATCCTCTGTCATGTCCCCTCAACCTCTGTATTCAGGCAGTTGCTTTTTCTCGGTGTTTCCACTCCCATAGTTTATCCTTTGCTTATGAATGGTGTTTTTTTTCTCCTGGATCCCTGAAAGTTGTTCAGGGACATTACACCGCCACTAATGGAGAAGTCCATTACGTTCGATGATACCACAGTGTATTAGTCTCTGTGTACAATGTTCTCCTGGTTCTGCTCCTCTCGCTCTGCATCACTTCCTGGAGGTTGTTCCAGTCTCCATGGAACTTCTCCACTTTATTATTCCTTTGAGCACAATAGTATTCCATCACCAACATATACCACAGTTTGTTCAGCCATTCCCCAATTGATGGGCATCCCCTCGTTTTCCAGTTTTGGGCCACCACAAAGAGCGCAGCTATGAATATTTTTGTACAAGTCTTTGTGTCCATTATCTCTTTGGGGTACAGACCCAGCAGTGCTATGGCTGGGTCAAAGGGTAGATATTCTTTTGTCGCCCTTTGGGCATAGTTCCAAATTGCCCTCCAGAATGGTTGGATCAGTTCACAACTCCACCAGCAATGAATTAATGTCCCTACTTTGCCACATCCCCTCCAGCATTCATTACTTTCCTTTGCTGTTATGTTAGCCAATCTGCTAGGTGTGAGGTGATACCTCAGAGTTGTTTTGATTTGCATCTCTCTGATTATAAGAGATGTAGAACACTTCTTCATGTGCTTGTTAATAGTTTTGATTTCTTTATCTGAGAACTGCCTATCCATTTCCCTTGCCCATTTATCAATTGGAGAATGGCTTGATTTTTTGTACAATTGATTTAGCTCATTATAAATATGAGTAATTAAACCTTTGTCAGAGGTTTCTATGAAGATTTTTTCCCAATTTGTTGTTTCCCTTCTGATTTTAGTTATATTGGTTTTGTTTGTACAAAAGCTTTTTAGTTTGATGTAGTCAAAATTATTTATTTTACATTTTGTGATTCTTTCTATATCTTGCTTGGTTTTAAAGCCTTTCCCCTCCCAAAGGTCTGACATGTATACTATTCTGTGTTTACCCAATTTACTTATGGTTTCCTTCTTTATGTTTAAGTCACTCACCCATTTTGAATTTATCTTGGTGTAGGGTGTGAGGTGTTGATCTATTCCTAGTCTCTCCCACACTGTCTTCCAATTTTCCCAGCAGTTTTTATCGAATAGTGGATTTTTGTCCCAAAAGCTGGGATCTTTGGGTTTATCGTATACTGTCTTGCTGAGGTCGTTTTCCCCCAGTCTATTCCACTGATCTTCCTTTCTGTTTCTTAGCCAGTACCAAATTGTTTTGATGACTGCTGCTTTGTAATATAGTTTTAGGTCAGGGACTGCAAGGCCCCCATCATATGTGTTTTTTTTCATTAATTCCCTGGATATCCTTGATCTTTTGTTCTTCCAAATGAACTTTGTTATGGTTTTTTCTAAATCAGTGAAGAAGTATTTTGGTAGTTCAATGGGTATGGCACTAAATAGATAAATAAGTTTGGGTAGGATGGTCATTTTTATTATATTGGCTCGTCCTATCCATGAGCAGTTAATGTTTTTCCAATTGTTCAAGTCTAGTTTTAGTTGTGTGGCGAGTGTTTTGTAGTTGTGTTCATATAGTTCCTGTGTTTGTCTTGGGAGATAGATTCCTAGGTATTTTATTTTGTCTAAGGTGATTTTGAATGGGATTTCTCTTTCTAGTTCTTGCTGCTGAGCTGTGTTGGAGATATATAGAAAAGCTGATGATTTATGTGGGTTTATTTTGTATCCTGCAACTTTGCTAAAGTTGTTGATTATTTCAATTAGCTTTTTGGTTGAATCTCTAGGATTCTTTAAGTAGACCATCATGTCATCCGCAAAGAGTGATAACTTGGTCTCCTCCTTGCCTATTCTGATACCTTCAATTTCTTTATCTTCTCTAATTGCTACTGCTAGTGTTTCTAGTACAATGTCAAATAGTAGAGGTGATAATGGGCATCCTTGTTTCACTCCTGATCTTATTGGGAATGCATCTAGTTTATCCCCATTGCAGATGATATTAGCTGTTGGTTTTAGATATATACTGTTTATTATTTTTAGGAATGACCCTTCTATTCCTATGCTTTCTAGTGTTTTTAATAGGAAAGGGTGTTGTATTTTATCAAAGGCTTTTTCTGCATCTATTGAGATAATCATGTGGTTCTTGCTAGTTTGCTTGTTGATGTGGTCAATTATGTGGATGGTTTTCCTAATGTTGAACCAGCCCTGCATCCCTGGTATGAATCCTACTTGATCATGGTGAATGATCCTTCTGATCACTTGCTGGAGTCTTTTTGCTAGTATCCTATTTAAAATTTTTGCATCTATATTCATTAGGGAGATTGGTCTATAGTTTTCTTTCTCTGTTTTTGACCTGCCTGGTTTTGGAATCAGTACCATGTTTGTGTCGTAAAAGGAGTTTGGTAGAACTCCCTCTTTGCTTATTATGTCAAATAGTTTGTATAGTATTGGGGTCAACTGTTCTCTGAATGTTTGATAGAATTCACAGGTGAATCCATCAGGCCCTGGGGATTTTTTCTTAGGAAGTTCTTTGATGGCTTGATGGATTTCAATTTCTGATATGGGATTATTTAAGAATTCTATTTCCTCTTCTGTTAGTCTAGGCAGTTTGTATTTTTGTATATATTCATCCATTTCTCCTAAATTGGTGTATTTATTGCCATATAATTGGGCAAAGTAATTTCTAATGATTGCCTTAATTTCCTCCTCATTGGAGGTGCTGTCCCCCTTTTCATCTTTAATGCTGTGAATTTGCTTTTCTTCCTTCCTTTTTTTAATTAGATTGACCAGTACTTTGTCTATTTTGTTTGTTTTTTCAAAGTACCAGCTTCTTGTCTTATTTATTAAATCAATAGTTCTATCACTTTCGATTTTATTAATTTCTCCCTTAATTTTTAGGATTTCTAATTTGGTTTTCTGCTGGGGGTTTTTAATTTGATCGCTTTCGAGTTTTTTCAATTGCATTTCCAATTGATTGATCTCTGCTCTCCCTTGTTTGTTAATATGAGCTTTCAGGGATATGAATTTGCCTCTGATTACCGCTTTGGCTGCATCCCAAAAGGTTTGAAAGGATGTTTCGCCATTGTCATTTTCCTTGATGAAATTATTAATTGTTTCTATGATTTCTTCTTTAGCTAAACGGTTTTGGAGTATCATATTGTTTAATTTCCAATTGGTTTTAGATTTGGTTTTCCATGTACCATTACTAATCATTATTTTTATTGCCTTGTGATCTGAGAAGGCTGCATTCATTATTTCTGCTTTTTTGCATTTGTGTGCTATGTTTCTGTGACCTAATGTATGGTCAATTTTTGTGAATGTGCCATGTGGTGCTGAGAAGAAGGTGTATTCCTTTTTATCCCTATTTATTTTTCTCCATATGTCTATTAATTCTAATTTTTCTAAGATTTCATTCACTTCTTTTACCTCTTTCTTATTTATTTTTTGATTTGATTTATCTAAATTTGATAATGGTTGGTTTAAGTCTCCCACTAGTATGGTTTTATTGTCTATTTCTTCCTTCAATTCTCCTAGTTTCTCCATTAGAAATTTGGGTGCTATATTATTTGGTGCATACATGTTGATTAATGATATTTCCTCATTGTCTAGAGTCCCTTTTAACAAAATATAATTACCTTCCCTATCCCTTTTGATCAGGTCTATTTTTGCATTGGCTTTATCAGATATCATGATTACCACTCCTGCCTTCTTTCTATCAGTTGAGGCCCAGAAGGTCTTACTCCATCCTTTAATTCTGACCTTGTGGGTGTCAACCCGCCTCATGTGTGTTTCTTGAAGACAACATATGGTAGGGTTTTGGATTCTAATCCATTCTGCTATTCGTCTACGTTTTATGGGTGAGTTCATCCCATTCACGTTCAAAGTTATGATTGTCATTTGTGGACTCCCTGGCATTTTGATTGCCTTCCCTAATTCTAACCTTTTCTTCTTCGGCTCTACCTTTTAGTCCAGTGATTTACTTTGAATCAGTCCCCCTTGTCCCCTCCCTTGATGTTTCCCTTTTTAGTCCCTCCCTTTTTGTTCCCTCCCCCTCCCCCCTCTCTTTCCCTCCCTTTTTGTTCTCCCTCTCCCCCTCCCCCCCTTGGTTTTCCCTTCTCCTTACCCTTGTTGGGTAAGATAGAATTCAAGATCCCAATGGATCTGGATGTTTTTCCCTCTCAGAGTTGATTTCCCTGAGATTGAGGTTTAAGTAAACCCCCCCCCTCTCTTCCTCTCCTTCTTATAGGAGTTTTCTTCCCCTCCCCTTCCCCTGTGAATCTTTGTGTGAGAACCATTATTCTATTTGGTCTTTCTTTACCCCCTATTTATACATTACATTTTCCCCACATATTAGTATACATAGGTTGATATAAATGTAGTCCTTATAGAAGAGAATTTGAGTAAAAGAAGATAACATTTTTCCCCTTTCCTTAATATTTACCTTTTCAGGTATTCCTTGCTCTTTGATTTTCGGTATCAAACTTTCCACAGAGCTCTGGTCTTTTCTTTGCAAAAAGTTGGAAGTCTTCTATTTTGTTGAATGCCCATACTTTCCCTTGGAAGTATATAGTCAGTTTTGCTGGGTAGCTGATTCTTGGTTGGAGACCCAGCTCTCTGGCCTTTCTGAAGATCATGTTCCATGCCTTACGATCATTCAGAGTAGAACTTGCAAGGTCTTGGGTGACCCTGATTGGCATTCCTTTATATCTAAATTGTCTTTTTCTGGCTTCCTGTAGGATTTTTTCTTTTGTTTGATAGCTTTGGAATTTGGCAATTACATTCCTGGGAGTTGTCTTTTGGGGGTTTAGTGTAGAAGGTGTTCTGTGAGCTCTGTCAGTGGATGTATTGCCCCCTTGTTCTAGAATCTCTGGGCAATTTTCTTTGATTATATCTTGTATCACCATGTCCAGTTTGGTGTTTATTTCTGGCTTATCTGGGAGTCCAATTATTCTTAAATTATCCCTTCTCCCCCTATTTTCCAGATCTATCACCTTGTCGGTGAGATATTTTATGTTCTCTTCTAATTTCTTGGTATTTTGGCTTTGCTTTATTGATTCTTGCTCTTTTACACGATCATTGTCTTCCAGCTGCCTGATTCTGGCCTTTAAAGCCTGGTTTTCTTTTACAGTTTGGTCAAACTGGTTTTGTAGATGCGTGAATTTCTTTTGCATTATTTCCAACTTTTCCTCCCAGAAGGCTTCCATCTTTTTGGTCATTTCTGATTCAAATTCTTCATAGGTTTGTGGAGAGTTTCCATTTCCTTTGGAAGGTTTTGGAGCATTTTCTTTTATATTATCTTCTGTCTGCTCTGTATTTTGTATTTTGGCTCCATAGAATGTGTCCAAAGTCGCCCCTTTCTTCTTATTTTTCTTGGTATTTTGGGGCTTCTGTGGTTCTGTGGAGTTTGCCATTTCTGAATGTGGAGGATTAGTTTTTCTTGTCTCTTTCTGGTGTTCAGGGGCTTTAGTCCTGGGCAGATAGTTCTATGAGCTTTCCCTGGGTTAAACTGAATATGCCTTACTGGAACTGGAATGGAAGGGTCGGACCACGAGGCCACACTCTCCCCCTGGCTCGATTTCCGGAAGTTGCCTTCAGAGTCGCTGGCCGTGAGGCTGTTTCGTCGGCCTGCGGGGGGATGGGCTGCCGCTTCCCCAAGCTCCGAGAGCACAGACTTTCACTGAGACTTGGATAGCAGGATCCAGCCCGTGAGGCTGTCTTGCCCGCCCTGAGGGTTGCTGTTGTTTTGACCAGCTCTCTGCAGCGGAGGCCCCAGGCAGTAACTTTCACCCGGACCAAGGGGCTCTCTGCAGCGGAAGCCCCAGGCAGTAACTTTCACCCGGACTGGGACTTGGGTAGAAGACCCTGAGGGTTGTTGTTCCTCAGACCCTGCTCTCTGAGCCCCGCGCGGCTGCCGCTTCCGGGAGCCTTGGACTCTGCGCTCCTACCCCTGAGGTCCGAGTGATCTCGGGTTCTGGCTTTTAAGGGGAGCCGTACCTTTTGAACCGGGTCCAGGTCCAGGAGGAGGGTTCCCAGGGTCTGTGCTGTTGATCGTTTTGAATTTCGGCGCCTTAGGAGCTTATCGTTTGAGATCGGTCGGGAAGGGTTTTCCGGAGATCTGAACTTCAGCTTTCTCTAAGCCGCCATCTTCTCTATTCACTATTCTATGTTGCTTTCATGAATTTACTTGCTAGTATTAATCACCAATTAAAATAAATAAGGATTTCCTATGGCTATGGAGGCCCTTCATATATTATTGGTCTGATAATGTGATTTTTACAGTCTCTTAAGTATGTGTCAAAGTCATTCAAATGAGGTTAATCTCACTATTCATATAACAGGAAAAAGCAAGTGGATGAAGACTATACTGCCTATTACTCCAAATAGAATATATAATTGGTTAGAGAATATACAGAGTTAGTTCATCAATACACATATCAACATGTAGGACCAATATGATGCATGGATGATCACCTGAACCAGGACAGAATAGAAGGCAAATTGGTTAAATTGACTTTGGGTGATTGCACCATCCTTTTAATAACCCCAAACTTCCCACTGATCAAAGGGCCTTCTTTTGGACAATAATCTTTTTGGTCATAGTGTATGACTTTGAATCATAGAAAACCATGATTTTTGAAGGTTTAAAATTAAGGGACACTCAAAGGACCATGGCAATTTTCATGGGGGATGTGAAGAGGCAGCAGTAGTACACGAGCAGCCAAGAAGTGTGTAAGAAAATGGAGAGCAAGCAACATCACCAGCCAGATGTATGACTAGAAAAGAAGATGGGGGAGTCAGGAGGTAACTAACATACTACAGTGGTGTCCACATAATGTTGAGAGAACTAGATGAAGTCTCCAGTGTGTTTGGTAGTGTTCATTGAATCAGATTTCCAGGAGGACATGAAGAAGAGTGATGGATGAGAAAGCATGAATGGACTGTGATCTTCAGAAATGGAGAGAATATTCATACTGGCAAGCTAAGAGACGGATCAAATTATCAAAGAAAGTAATAAGGTGATTACTTGTGTAATTGTTTTCTTTACTTCCAATTCCTTCATGGCCTATACTCTAACAAAAGAAAATCTTTAGGAAAACTGATTTATTTCACCTCTGAAATGTGCCCTCCCTCCATGCTTAGGTAGAATGAAAAACATATCTGCCCGTTGAAAAAAATGTCTCTAATTCACCAATCTGCTTACATTCCCTGGAGGGAGAACTGGCTAAATGGAAAAGACTGTTAGGGAACTTAAGCTGATCAGAAAAGGCATTTCAAACTGTAAATCAAAACCCAAACAATCATTAGAGAGAAAAAAAATAATTTGTGGAAAGGTAAAATGTCATAAACTATGTGCATGGAAAAGACAAGAATGATAAGGATGTGGGGTCAGAACATTCAGTCAATGATTGGATCAAATCCTTGGGGAATTTTGGGGAATTGTCATAGATCCTACATATACCAGGGTCCAGAAGAGGCACTGCATCTTTGTAGATCCTCATCTTAGTGGATTAAGGTTCTGCTTTCAAAAACAACAGATCAAGCCATTGGAATCCAGAAAGGCTCCTTTAAACTGGAGCCATGTCTATCGGTGAATATTGTGTAGCTCTCACTCTTCTAAGACATGGCATTATCTCAAATCTGTGCTGAGCATATACATAAAATGCGAATACAATCTCAGTGCTGGGAGACTGTCTTAAATATTTGGCTCAAATTGAACTTGAGTCCATAGCATGTACCAGGATAGATCAGTGCTTAGAATGATAGAATTGGATTGAAGCATGGGTATCACTGAAAATGAGCATGGGGCATATTCTCTATCAGTTGGGACGCAAGAGTTGGTTTCAGGACAGTTAAGCTTCTTCAGAGAACACCAAAGAGGCCCCTTTAATAGGAGAATACTCACCTTTTCTTTACATTTAGACTTAAACTTAAACTTCCTTTCTTCGGTCTCTTGGAATCCCTACTTTTCTAGGCATTTCCTTATCTTTCTGGTTCTTAATGGTTCCTTCCTCTTGAAATTAGTTTGTGGTATTCTCTATTTATTTACATATTACATCTGCACATTAAAAAGTCCTGCTTTATTTTTGTATATTTTCCACCCAGCCTGGCTTCTTTAAAACATTCCCATTAATTAACAGCTAATATCTTGATGAGCAGTGGATAGAGTTCTTGGGCTTGGAGTCAAGAAGACTTGAGTTGTTCAAATTCGACCTCAGACTCTGAGTAGCTGTGTGTCCCTGGGAAAATCACTTGACCCTGTTTGCCTCAGTATTGTCATCTGTAAATTGAGCTGGAGAAAGATATGACAAAGTACTCCAGTACCTCTACCAAGAAAAACCCAAAAAGGGACACAAAGAACCAGACATGATTGAAGACAATTGAACAACAACGACAGAATACTTTGATGACTGTGACATTTTGTAATCAAATACAATCCAAACCACCAACTACTTCCCTGATCCTATATTACTAAATATGGCAGATATCCATTCATAGTTTGTTGAATTAGGATCTTGTCCCATGCACCCTTTTGAAGCTTTTCTAGGAGAGGATATTTTTTTTAGTTACTTATTTTGAGATGAAAACTTTTCCATCTACCAGTGCTAGCTAAAGCCTTGCTTGGAGGTACAGTGGATTCAGATGCTCCTATTGTCATGAGCTTACTTGCTTGGTGACCTTGAGGGAATCATTTAACCTTCTTTCATCTCACATTATTTTTGTAAGTGGCCAGAGAATCAACCATTTTTCAGTCAAGTCATTTTTCTCAGAAGTCTTAATTATCCTTTTATACACAATCAATCAGATTAGTGGGGGAAGCCAGACTGATTCAGTTGGGAGGATGGCTGAAAACACAGATGAGGTCATTTTTTTTGTTTGATATTTTTTCATTCTTGAGGTACAAGGGTCTGTTTCTCATCTGTGACACGAAGATAGTTATTGCTCATCGATGTCATTGATGCTGATGAGTAAATCCAATTTTCTCTCCTCTGGAGGAATGAAACATCATAAAAGTGTTGGGTAAGGATGTCCTGAGGAAAAATCCATCAGGAGCTCACCTCTCAGGGCTCTTCTATTGCCCAGGACCTGAATATAAAAAAAACAAATACTAATCTTTAATATTCTACAATGATCTATATCTGCATTGACCACTGACCAACTCCAACAGTTCTTGCCACAAGGATATAGAATTACTCCCTCACAGAATTTTGTGGACTGAGCTGGGAATGAGAAATACAGACTCAGAAAAGCTTTGGGACCCCAGAAGTCATCTAATTCAACTTAATACTCAAAAAGTATTCTTTTTATAAACTATCCAGTTATTTGTCATTTGGCTTTTGCTTGAAGATCTCCAATTAGGAGGAACTGGCTACCTCCTGCAGCATCCCATTCTGCATGTGGAGAAGTCTTAGCTAACACAAGATTTTCCCGATAGAAAACACAAATTAACCTTTAAAAATTTTCTACCCATTGACTCTGTTTTGCTGTCTAGGACCAAATAGCACAAATATTCTCTCTTTCCTACTTCCAAGCCCTTCAAATGCTTAAAGACAGCTATTGTACCCACACACCCTGACCCAAAAGACAAGCCTATTTTTCTCCATGATAAAAATCTCAGTTCCTTCAACTCCCTTTATATTGCATGATCTAAAGGTTCTTCATCAACTTGACGACCCTCCTCTGGATGCTCTAAGTTTACTAGTGTCTTTCCAGAAGTGACTGGGGCAGAGTACAAAAAATATTTCACCCTGTAGATATGGTATAATGCCTCTCTAAAAATAACCCATGATCACATGATCTTTCTTAAATACAATATTATATTGTTGATCTAATTGAAGTTTGTGGTCTAAAATGCCTAGAACATTTTCAGATGAATTGCCTTCTCCTCATGCCTTCCTCCGTTTGAAGTTCTTTGAATGTGAATATAACACTCTTCCTTAACTCTTTTAAACTTTATTAGAAAGGCACAATGACCAAGTAGATAGAGAGCTGGTCTTGGAGTCAGGAAACTTACATTCAAGTCCCATCTTTCAAAATATTGCTTTAGGACCCCATAAGGCAAGACACACAATTTGTCTTATATAAAGGAAAAAAACCCCACAAATAATTAGATAAATGAGGATTAAAACAATTATGAGCTTCTACTTCAGACCAACCAGTTCAGCAAAGAAGACAAAAGTGGAAAAGAACAATTGTTGGAGGGGTAATGAGAAAATAGATACACTAATACATTGTTGGAGCAACTAAGAATTGGTTCAGCAATTCTGAAAATCAACTTTTTAACTGCAATTCAGAAATCACTAAACTGTACTAGGAAATATTATCGTGAGGTAGATATTCCAAGGAGATCAACCATAGAGAGAAGAACATAAGAACATTTATGACAGCTCTTTTTTATAATAGCAAAGAACTAGAACTAGAAAGAAAATAATTATCCAGCAATTGGGGAATGATAGAACAGATCATGATATGTCAAGGTAATCTTATATTGTTTTGTAAGGAATGACAAATATGGATTCAGAGAAACATGGCAAGATATTCATTACTGACACAGAGTGAAGTTAGTGAGAAGAGGAAGATAATTTGTGTTACCACAGTTAGAATATGAAGAAAACTAACTTTGACTCTGATCTGAACCTCAAATAATAGTGACTTCAAAAGCCTGATGATGAAACCATTCTCCCAGGTCATGGGCTTGGAATATAAAAGGAACTATTCTTTTGGAATATAAAATTTCCTTTGGAATATAAAAGGAAGCATTCTTAAAAATGGTCAGAGTGCCAATTTGTTTTGTTGGGTTATATGTATTGTAGAAAAGACTTCTTACAGGTGAAGTACAAATGAAAGTGGAAAGTTAGGGATAGTGACTGATAAAAACAAGATCAATAAATTAAAAAAATTCAAAGAAGAAAATGAAAATGTGCATTCAGGGATACATGATCAATTAAGCATTTTTGTTATTCTTTTAAATTTAATACAAAGCATCCCAAAAGTTTACATTTGGCTTTTAAAGACCTTTGAATCCTTTTTCTATATTTCCATTTATCTTGTTTTTACATCTCTCCACATATTACACAATCCAGTGACAGTGGACTCTTTGTGGCTTGTCACCTATGTACATTTTTACTTATTGTCCCCCATGACTGGAATCATTTCCCTTTTCATATCTACTTCCTAATTTCCCTATGTTCCTTCAAATTTCAGCTACAATTTCACCTTCTGTAAGAAGCCTTTCCTGATTACCCTCCAAGTTCATACCTTTGCTTTATTGATTTTCTCCAATTCATCATATATATATATATATATATGTATATCCTTTTTTTACATGATTCTTTCCATCCTATGCTATTTTTCCCAGTAGACTGTGAGCTTTTTGAGAGAAGGGATTATTTTTGCCTTTGTATCTCCAGTGTTTAGTTCAATTTCATGGCACATAATAAGCACTTAATAAATGCTTGTTGATTGATTTTCATGTGGTTGTTGATTGTTTGAATTTCTTCTTTTGAAAATAACATGAATATAATTATTTTCCATTTGCATTCTGGGGCATGGCTCTTGGTTTTACATATTTTAATTGATTTCCCTATATAGGTTGAATTATCTATGTTATTCCGTTTCCTTGATATAATCTAAGAAACATTAAGACAAGGATTGTTTTCATCTTGTCTTTGTGTTCTCTGAACCAAGCAAAATGCTTGGCACAATGTAAGTACTTAATGTTCAATGACTGCTTTACTGATATCCTTTGAGAGAGATTTTTGAAATAAATATTTTCCCACTTGATTTTTTTCTTATTCAGGTTATGCTTATTTTCTTTATTCAAAAATTAAAAAAATAATTTGTACTCAATGTTGTCTATTTTATTGTGATCAGGTTGGGTAGTGTAATATTTATAGCAAAAGGAAATGGGATTGGAAAAATGGGGAATAAATGGGAGGTTTTTATGGGGTATGGAGGAGTTAAGGGGAGAGAAGGAACACTGCTTGGTGAGGCAAGGGAGGGAGATGCCCCCAGCTGAGAGGAAACATCAGGGGTCCGATAGGTCTGTTTTGTCTAATGAATGACTGAACCGAAGTTCAGCTCCCTCTATGACCAGAAAGATAGTCCACTTTATCTGACTGTGAATTCAAATAATATAAAGTTTAATAACCAGTTGGGACTGGAGTTTTTTCTCAGCTTCAGATCTGAGGCCAGGCCCCAGAGGCTGGCGGAGGGTTTGTCCCACTCCCGTCTACTCTATGTCAGTTCTCTTTTGTTTTTTAGAACCTTAGCAGTAGACAGAAAGCAAGCAAGAACAATTCTAACCTTCAGAAGCCTATGTCTTTGGGCTGAACCAAGAAGAGCATGCCACTCTAGACTGGGCTGAACAAGCTCCTCTCTCCTCCAACACCAGGACACAAGTCTCCCCCGGCAGGAAGGAAGTGCTAGTCACAAGACCCAACTGCCACTCCCAGTTGACCCTTCCCCCACAAAGTGTTAGTTTAGTTTCCTTTCCAAAGTAGGAATCATATTCAGTGCTGAAATAGTAAAATATTTGATTGAGAGAAAGCTGCAAAGCACAGTGCACTTAGTTGTTCAGAGAAAAAACTTTTATTGGCTCCTTTGGAGCATTGGTAGAGAGTTGGATGGATGAATTGCTTAAGACCTTGAGAAGTGCAGTCTTTTCCCATCCTCAGAACTACTTTGGTTTGAACTGGGTGGGGTTGTGCCAGTTTAAGAATTGTTTTGCACGAGTTACTAGGATGAAAGAGAGACAGCAGCAGTAATAGTGATCAGTAGATGGAAGATGCTTTATAGAAGACTAACTAAAGTGTGATAGTAGCTGGAACCTTTCATTTTCCTAACTCACCACTAAGTTTATAAAAGGAAGCCAACAGGGAGTGAGAGAATATGCCTTGCTGTAATTATGAATCTATTCTCCCTGTTTCTCTCCTTTAAAAAACATTGCCTCATATAACTGGGTGGCATTGTCTACCACTTGGAGTTCATTTGTTTCTTTTAATTTGATTACAGGCTGTTTGTAATTTAATGATCATTTTCTGGGTAAAGCAGATGATTTTTAGTGGACTTTGATGTAGTGCTATAAAGTGCACGTGGATAATGGTGAAAGCAAGTGTATAACTGATAAACTCAAATTTAACTGATTGGAATAGAAATAGAAGATTGCCTAGGGACCTGGAGCTTTTAAGAATTTTATTAATAATTTCTAATTTTAAATTTTTCTAACTTTTCAGAGAAACCACATGAAACTAGCACCCTTGTCCTAGGAAAAAACCCTCAAGTCCATTTAATCTCTTTATGTTCCAGCCAAACAGTTGAACAAGGGTCCTTTGGGAAAAGGAGGGAGCAATGGAAGGGACTTCAAGAGAATGTTGGGACATTAGTTAGTAAGTGTGGTCAAGGAGAGTCTACTTCATCTACTTGCCCAAAAGGGAAGAGAGAGAGAGTGATATCTAGCCAAATTGTCCTTTATAGAGACATTCATTTCAAAAGAAATAGAAAAAAACAAACAAACAATAAAGCAAGCAAACTTTAATACTCATTTCTGAGTGAGAGAAAGCCTCTACTTAAATTCCCACCAGAGTTGCCAGCTTCTTTAGGACTCAAACTTCTAAAGTGACAAAAAATGTGAAGAACTTTGCAAATGTTAGGGGGCTACAGACACATTAGCTAATATTATATTATGTCTTACAGGATTCTCTCCCTCTCCTTCACGTTCTTTCCCTTTCTTCCTTCTCTTCTCTTTTTTCTTCATCTCTTCCTTTTTCAAAGTGGAATGAAATTATTAAAAGCTTTTAATGTTGGCACCCACACTACCATATTCTTACACTTTTTTGCCATGCTAATGTACTCAAATCTTAGTCTCCAAACAGGCCCTCCAGATTTCATTTTTGGTTTTGATTTCCTGATTTGTTAAAATGAACCATAGATATCAGACCATAGACCCATCATGGTGCATAGTGGTCATCGTCTTACAATGCCACTTGTGTAATTGGAAATCTGTTACCCTAAAAACTGCATTTCCCAGAATCCCACTGACTTCCTGTCATTATGTACTTCCTATAGACAGAAGGATAAACTCAGTGGGCATTCTTGGTCTGGCCTCTTTGCTTCCTATTGTGACCATGGTGGTGGTAAGCAGGGTTTTTGAAAGAGTGATTATTTTTATTATTTGAAATTAATTCCATTCTTTCCTAACACCTCTTACCCTGCCATTGTCCCAGAATCACATTACGCAAATCAACTCTATCATTCTTGGAAAGGATACATCCGCCTAATAGCTTTACTTTCTATCCCCATGATTTCCTAAAATAAAATATTCCTCCATTTCCACTAGTCTACTATATGTGTTATCTTTCCTTATATAGGCTCCTTGAAGGTAGGGACTCTTCATTTTTGTATTTACATCTTTAGTAGTTAGCAGAATGTATGGCACATAACAAGCGCTTGGTGAACACTTTTCATTTATTCATTAATTGTTCTTTGAATGCCACCTCTATTGATATTATCTATTGGTATTGCCATAATAGATATGGTATAAAGAACTTCTTAATGCAAGACAATGCAAGAAGATGAAAAATGCAAAAGCTTTTTAGTAAAGAAGAATGCAAATGGACATTAATGCAGCTCCAGGCACATTTTAGGCATTGGAGGAATTTATTATTTATACGGATGGAAGTCATCTATATCTTGCCTCCCTCCCCTTTGCATGAAATGTCACTATGTACATTTGAACTACTCTGCCACCCAATTAAGCTTAAGAAAAGGAAAAAAATAGTGGAGAGAGTCTATTTCTTTCTACCGGAGCCAGAAGGGTAAAAGAAAGGTATCTTTTGATGATGCTTGCCTGTCACAGGCTTAAAAGGCTCCTACCTATTATTGCCTTTGTGCTCCATGTTTCAGAGATTGACTACTTTCTGATGCATGCTATTTCTATTAGTTGACTATGAAGCAATTTCATTACCTGAAACTATTCTTAAAATGGGTCTTTGCCAGCAGATGGGGTCCATCAAGAATAATCTTCCTTTCCCAGGTTTTGTGTGTCTGTTAGTGAATTGTGTTTGAAAAAGCCTTTCTTGGGGAGAGGGATTAATATTTCTTCATTGTTATGTTTTATATCTCACTATTTTGGATGTGAACACATACATTATTCAAAAACAGAGAGGTTTCCCTTGCTAATTAATGGCAGCCTGGCCTGTTCCCCTAACTGCTTATGGAATTATTCCTATAAGTCTGCCTAACATTTTTTCCTATTCAATAAATACCTCACTTGCCTCTATGGTTCTTATGAAAGTTTGATTAGCCACTCTTTGTGTTGTAGAAAACAACCTGACCTGCGCTTGAGTAACCTTAGCATTAGTGGCTAATTTAGTTTTTCAGTAGGAAAGTTCTTGATGGGAACACCTCATAGACTCAAGAATCACCAATTTTTATTTGCATGATCATTTAGAAATATTTTAGAATTTGTTATCGCTCAGCTGTGTCTGAATCTTCATGAAATTATTTGGAGTTTTCTTGGCAGAGATACTGACGTGGTTTACCATTTCCATCTCTAGCTCATTTTATAGATGAGGAACTGAACAATCAGGGTTAAGTGACTTACCTAGGGTCACACAGCCCATAATGTCTGAAGCCAGATTATATGTCTTCCTGACTCCAAGTCTGTCATTCTATCCACTGTACCATCTGAGCTACCCTATAGAATTAGATAAATGATAAAAGCTTACAGAATCACAGAGTTGTAACGGACCTCAGATGTCCTTGTTTAACTTGTGATTGAATGATGATCTCTATGACAGTCTACAATGGGGAAAGTAGTCTTTGCGTGAAGATCTACAGTTGAATTCCAGGTGGAATATGCTGCCTCCTAAAAAATTCCCCCCTATTTTGGGTTGAGTTCTAATTTGTGAGAAAGTTTTTCCTTATGTAGCCCTAACATTTCTTTTTTTTTTTTTGTATCTTTAACCTATTACTGCTGGTTCTCTTCTCTAGGACCAATAGAACAAATCCAATCCCTTTTCCATGTGATAGACTTTTAATTAAAATGAAGATACCTCTTGTGACCCCTTTGGGTCTACATTTTTCTAATCTAAATATTCCCAACTCCTTTAACTAGTCCTCATATGCTGTGAGCTTGAGGCTTTTGAGAGTTCTCTACCTTAGCAATATTACTATCCTAAAATGTGGTGCTCAATTCAGACCTGACCAGAACAGAGGACAACAAGATAATCAGTCACCTGCCTCGTCTTGAAAATCTGCCTATTTTCATGCAATCTATTAAATTTTATTTTTTTTTTGGAGGGAGGCAGGTGAACCACATTGCTGATTTATATTGTTTATGCTTTGCTATAACTCCAGATCTCCTCAGATGAACTTTTATCTCTCCAAGCCTATTCTGTCCTCTACTTCTAATTATGATTTTTTGAATCCATGTGCAAATTTTGACGTTTATTCCTATTGATTTCATTTCATTAAATTCTGCCCAGTGTTTTGATTCATTAAGAGGACTCTGTCATCCGATATGTTAGCTCTCATTCTCATCTTTTTATGATCTATTTAATGAGGTATATGGACTAGTTCCAGTAGGACTAACATTTCTGGTGTGAGGGCTTGCTGAGCCCTTTTCAGGACTGTTTATCCATCTTCAGTGTTCATCTTCCACCCAACTCTCTCATTTGTGGCTCCAAGAAGCTAGAGCATGTGCAGCAGTCATATGGCAATAAAACCATCTTGGAAGACAAGAAAACCAGGTTGAGAGTCATCAACAGGTCTCAAACCTGTAAGTGAGTCAGAGAATGTCTACTACTTCAAGCATGTGAAGACATCCTTTGACCTAATGGCAAATGAGAACAATCTGGTCCAACGGCCATGAAGGTGGCTGGAGCCCTTAGAGCTTGATCAGACATTGAAGTCGCTAAGGTCCTCCACTGCACCACACACCATCTTGACTCTTGGTTTGCTACTAGACTTGGATGACTCTGGAAAAGAGATGAGGAGATTGATGATGACTCTGTGCAACTCTGCCTTATTTAAATCCAATTCATTGCTGAGTCAAGACATCCCCCTTTGAAAAAAAACAAAGGATGAACAACAATATTTGATGAGCAATCTCCAATGATGGAAGCCATCTAAGCCTTTATCTAAGGCATCCAGTTCCTGGGGAAGTTAATCTACCCATATTGAGAATCTTTAACTCAGGTATCTTAGTTGGTGAGTTCAAACCGACCTAACCCATTTTATACAATCTATATGATATAGATATGCATAAAAATATAGGGATATATAACTGGCCAGAGACTGGACTATGTTTCCCATTCCATCCAGCTGTCTACCTCTATCACATTGCTATCTGTTGTGTTGTTTTTTCTTCCAATCATGCTGTGTGCCTCTTCCTCTGGGAAAACCAATGAAATTAAAAGTGTCATTATTTTTAGAAAGGGCATAATCTTCATTTGATCCATCCACTCTGCTAACTCCCATCTTCATTCTCTCCTGCTATTTATGGCTCAGCACTCTGAGAACATTGCCTGGACTATTGCAATGGCCTGCTGGGTCTGCCTGCCACAAATCTCTTCCCACTCCAGGCTATCCTTTATTCAGTCACTAGCATGGCTTTCTTAAAGCACATTCTGACCATGCCAGCTTCAGTACTCAATAAACTCCAGGAGCCTCTTATCACCTCTGAGATCAAATATGAAATTTTCTACTTGGCATTCAAATAACTTAACCCTATATCCTCTACCTTTCTAGTCTACTTACAATTCACATGCTTCCTTCTTGCCATACCTAGAATAAGACTCTCCATCTCCCAACCCTGGGCATTTTCACTGGCTATTTCCTCGTACCTGGAATGTTTTCCCTCCTCATTCTCTGCCCCTGACTTCCATAGCTTCCTTCAAGTTCTGGGTAAGAGGCAACCTTCTACTGCAATTCTTTCTCAATCCCTCTTAATTTCAATCTCCTTTTTCTATTATTTCCTATTTATCCAGCATATAGCCTAGTTGTACATAGTTCTTTGGCCATTGACTCCACCATTAGATTGTTAGCACCTTAAACATAGTGACTCTCTTTGTATCTTCATCACTTAGCATTGTACCTGTCATGTACCTGTCACTTAGTAGGGCTAAATAAATGTTTAATGATTGACTGACTTGACCACTCTGATCAAATTTAGCATTCCTATGACTCCTCAGCCAGGATGCCCTTCTCTGTCCACCATGTCCCTATTATTATTATATATTATTATATTATATATTATCTTCCTCTGTTAAAATATAAGATTTCTGAAGGCCTGGACTCTCCTCTCTCTCTCTCTCTCTCTCTCTCTCTCTCTCTCTCTCTCTCTCTCTCTCTCTCTCTCTCTCTCTCTCTCTCTCTGTCTCTCTCTCATCCTCTCTCATTTTCTCTCATATTCTCTCATTCTCTCTCTTTCTCTGTCTCCCTCTCTTTCTCTCTCTGTTTCTCTCTGTCTCTCTCTGTCTCTCTGTCTCTCTTTTTCTCTCTCTCCTCCAGCACAATGTACAGTGTTAATATAGAGTAATTGCTTAATAAATGCTTTTTTATTCATTCATTCATAAAGAATGTTAGGTAATAGAGGAAGTCCAGATCCTTGAGATACTTTATTGAAGATCACCCTCTAAGTTGACATTTTACCATTATTGAATACTCTTTGGGCCCAGTAATTCAACCAACTCTAAATCCATCTAATTGTGCTAATCCTTTGACTATATTTCTGCCTTTCATCCTCAAGGATAGCCTGTGAGCCATATTTAATGACTTTGCTAAAATCCAGATAATTTACATATATAGAATTTCCTTGATTTGTCACCCTAGCAACCTTGTTTTAAAATAGAATGAAGGAGCATTTTTGATGGTGTTATGATGACTCTGGTCCTTGCTTCTAGTTTAAGAAATTTTTAAAAATCCCTTTAACAGTATATTCCTGAATTTTGCCACTGAACTGGATTTCCCTTTCTTGGTCAGTTGGTACATCAATGGGAATGTACCAATGGGAGAGGTAACCTCTCCCATATTACAGGACCTTCAGAAGATCAATGACAATGGATTTTGTAGTCAAATTGTTTCCCATTTTGATAAGAGAATATATTTCTAAGAGTTTTATTTTCTAGGTTCTTTTAAAATTTTACGAGTAAACAAAAAGTATTTGTTAAACAATTACTATATGTCAGACATAAGGAATAAAAACATAAAAAAGAAGGATAGTTCCAACCCTCCAGGGGTTTATATTCTAATGGGGAAAGACAACAAATAAAATGGAGCTGAAAATTTCAGAGAGGAAGTCTGAGTAGAGGTGGAGGGTCCTTTCAAGATGAGAAGGCTACAAAGGATGAGGAAATTTCCAGAATAAGAAGGTGGCTAAGATATGGTGGTGAAGTTTGTAGACTCATCAAGAGATCCAGCTGGCATGTAATCTTTTAAGTAAGCCTTAGTCTGACTAGGTGATCACTAATTCTTGAGATTACGGATAAGTAAGTTTTAGTTGACAAAGACCAGAGAAGAGAAAACTTCCTAAAGAGTTATGTATCACAATTATGGCCTGCTTACTTATGAGATTAACCTTCTGCTTAAAGATAAGGAAACTGACATCCCAAAACTTTCAGTCCTAAGATTACTGAGGTAGTCAATAGCATGACTAGTATTTGTACCCAGGATCTCAGGCCCCGAATCTAGAATTTTTTCCCCCCACTATCCCATGGTGCCTCACATTCAAGTCTTCATTGCTTATTGTTACCTGTCTACTTCCCAACCACCATATGTCTCCTCATTGTCCTTTTGGCCACATGGATTTAGGGTGCTTCTGATCTGGTTGTATTCTATGAATCACTTCCCTACTGTTGTGCTCTTTCAGTACTTTTTTCAAATGATGCAGCTTTGTAGACATGATTTACTTGGGATTATTTGAGAGAAGTGCACAATTTCCCTTGAGGCAATATAGATGACTCTTATCTGTGTGACCATTTGATGTCTCTTGCCTTCTCTGACCATTCAATTTTAGGCTTAGCTCATTATCCATGTCACCCACTGAGATTATATAAACCAAAGAAGTGACTCAACAGATTGTCAATCAAACTAGGCATCTGAATCTGGACAACATATATATTTTCTATTCATTAGGTCTTGCCCATAAATCAGCCAGTATCTTTTGAGAAACACTAGACCTTATTTAGAATGCCCTGGAACATTCCAGTCTCCATGCAATTGGAGTCATTCCCACTGGAGAAAGCATACTGTACTAGGAACATGGCCATTTCCATGTCTTCAAATTTTCCTTCAACATAAAATCCAAGATACTGTTACTTCTTCCTCTCTCTTTCCTTTCTGAGACTTCTCCCCCTCTTGCTCTTTCTTTCTTTTATTCTCTCTCTCTTTCTTATTTATCAAGCATTTGCTATGTTCCAAACATGATGCTAAGTTCTGAGCACCACTTTCCTATTTGAAATAATCCTATTTCCTATTTCTCCATTGGCTTTAATATTTTAACCTTGTTTCCTGACAGGCTTTCCTTCACATATCACCCATGTCACCTTACCACTCTTGTAGGTATTTAATAAACCTTGCAGGTAATTGTTTCAACTAGATATTCCCATGGGTACATCATCTCCTTCTGGGAGCTCCTTGTCATCTCTGCCTTTCTCATACCTAGTCTGAACTTTAAAGAACTCAAAGGAATCTCAGAAGCCATCTGGTCCAAGCCTCTCATTGTACACAGGAGGAAACTGAGGCCAAGGAGGCTGATATTCTTGCCCAAGATCACACAAGTAGTAAATATCTGAAAAGGGAGATTTGAACCCATATCCTCTGACATCAGAGGTGATTCTCTTTATACTGTTCTAAACTGTCTTTTTCTCTGTTGTGTCATGACATAGAATTGGTTCTCATAGCTGGCATCCTCTATCTAATACTCACTTCTTAGAATATCTATGTCTAATCTATAGCCATCTAATCTATATATCTATATGTAGATCTTCTACACAACTCTATTACTTATATATCTATTTATAACATTTATGTATCTATATCATCTACATATTCTATCATATATATCTACATCTATATCTATATATTCTTTATATAAGTAACTATATAATTTATAATCTTTATCTACATCATGTCTATCCATATCTGTATCTTCTTAATATGAATATCTATAGAATCTATCTATAGTTATATAATTTATAATCTTTATCTATCTATATCATATACATTTATATCTGTATCATCTATTTATAAGTATCTATATAACCTATCTATAGTTATATATTTTGTAATCTTTATCTATCTATATCATATACATTTATATCTGTATCATCTATTTATAAGTATCTATATAACCTATCTATAGTTATATATTTTGTAATCTTTATCTATCTATTCATATCTGTATCATCTATTTATAAATATCCATATAATCTCTATATGTATCTATATCATATGTCTATAGCTATACTTTCTATCTGCAAATATATATTTATAATCTGTCTATGGTTATATAACCAATACATCTGTATCTATCTTTATCACATATGTCTATATCTGTATCATCTATATAGAAATGGCTGTATAATCAATCTACATCATTTCTATGTCTATGCCTGTATTCCTATTGATGCCTATACTGTATAATCATCCATGTCTATCTGTGTATGTCTGTTTCTCTATTAATTCATTTTGTACCGACATCTAAGAATGCATTAAACTTTCCACCCTGATCCCAGACCAGGAGAGTGAAACTTTGCATCACAGTGGCTGGCCCAATGTTTCCAGTTGATATTTAATAAATTTTTATTGAATCAAACTCAACTGACTCTTCACTGCTCCAAAGAAGAAAGCTGGTCATTGACTTGTTCTCATCAGTTCTGGTTTTGGTAGCTATTGGCCAACACGTGAGATATGTGTGCCGACTCATCAGTAGCTGGCAATGAGAAATGATCTCTGAGTAATGATTTTCCATGTTTTTTTATTGAGAAACACTGAAAAAATATGAAAGATACATTTGAAAATAGCAGATGTCATGCTTGATGGTTTAATGGGGCATCCCTACCACCACCACCCCTTTCCCCCCCATCATGTGGCTACATAAATACCTGGGCTCCTTGACATGCTAATTAACTCTGATTTAACATGGCCATTATTTTTGGAGTTAATGGTTAGTGAACATTGTCTAATATTATTATGTGACCATTAATATGACTAGGGAAGGCGAGATGAGGAAAGGAAGACCATAATTAAGGAAGGTAATTCAGTCACCGCATTACACACAGGAAGGTTGGGGTACTCATCAGCCCATGGTGATGTGTCGAGCCGGTCATTTATCCTTAACCTGGAATGATAGGAATTAGTCTGAGGTCTTCCTGAGCTGAGATTTTATTTTAATTTTTTAATGACTGGTAAGCAGAGTGGTGTGTCTTCTTGAAATGTATTCCATTGTGAAGATATCAGCCCTGGGGATTGTAGGAACTGCTTTTGTCAGAACTGTCTGAGGAAGGCCTGGAGTGGCAGGTGATAAAAAAGACATGAATGATGTAAAAAAATGGACAAGGTACCTATACAATTAAAAGAAAAAAGAAAAAGAGAGCTCTGAAACTGATGTATCTCTCTTGACTTTGATACAAGAGTAAATTCATTTTATCTCAATTTATTTCTTCTTTATTTCTCAGTTTCTTTATCTACAAAATGGGGATATTAATATCTATTGTATCACCTTCCCATGCTTCTTCTGAAACTCTAATGAGATGATGGAGGTAAATGCTTTGCAAACTTTGAAGTGCTTGATCACTCACTATGTGCTGGGAACTATGCTGGTAATGCAATTAGGGATAGCATCTGGATCTGTGATTTCAATGATGGGTGAAACTCTCTTGAGCAACACAGGTAGGGAATTTCTCTGCATCGTATAGTGTAGGAGGATTGCTGAAACCATGGAGAGGTTAAGTGAATTGCCAGTCACGATGTGTCAGAGGCAGGACTTGAACCCAGGAGGTCAGTTGTCCATCTCTTACTCTGTGCTGCCTTCAGTGCAAATGTAATGGGGTACCTGGTAAACGTGTGCCATGGTTGTTGTGCAAAGATGGCAGCATCCCCAAGAAGACAATGGGGAGCTGCTTCTGGGAGACTAGAGAACTGGAGTATGCTGAGACATTCTGGGCTGGCCTACAAGATGGTTACAAGACTCCCCTTTCCTTTGGCTTTATAACCAGAACAATTAAGAATTCTTTACCCTTCACCATACCATCTCCTGAGTGATAATCATAGGGGACTTTGGGTCTGTGTTAAGGTATGTAGTAAAAGGCAGAAAAATTCAGACAAATCCTTTAAATGCTTTGTCAGGATGATGTCTAATATTTTGGAATGAGAACTTGGAAACAGATTGGTTGAATTTTTATCACTTCCCTTAGATCTACACAGAGTGCTTAGCACATAAAAGGCACTTACCAAATGCTTGTTGATTGATTGAATGTTTGATATTGTGTCAACAGAGTCCATGGAGAATAAGAAGACAGAAGGAACTTGGGGACTCTTCCTTCTCACTCCTTTGTACTAAGAGACCTTCAAGAAAATCCTGTACATGTACACTATTATATGATGCTGGAAGCAGATTTAGACCAAACACGCACAAACACAGACACAAAGACACATCTCAAGAGTCAATTGTTAATTTTACTGACCTAAGGAGAGGCATTAGAAGTATATTCCTTCCCAGATGTGCCATTTCTTCTTTTTCTGATTACAACTTCTCTTCTCCATCTTTATTCCAGAGGCCTCCCTGCTCAAACTCCATCATCCAGTCAGAAGAGACATTGGTCTTTCTGTGAACTCAGGACTCCCAGATGCCACAGCCAACACAGTGCCAGACTTGGAGTCTTAACAACTTCAGTTCAAATTCTGCTTCCTGAATGATCATCGGAGTTTTGGTCTGTGTTCAGTTAAAACCAATGCACATAAGACAGGATAATTCAGACAAATCATTTGAATGTTTTGTCAAAATGATGATATGTCATTTACTAGCCATGACATATGAGATGAGTCAGTTTCCTCATCTGTAAAATAGAGGTAATAGAAAGCATTTCCTCATAGAGTTGTTATGGAGCTCAAATGAGGAAATATGGGTAAAGGACTTTGCAAATTGTAAAATAGCTATTATTTATCACTAATCATAATTATTTCATGCACATATGCATTTATGCAGAGTTCTCTGTGCCTGGTATATGCTTCCTTCTCTCCATCTCTCAGCACCTCCCTCTCCCTTTAAGCCTTTACTCAGGTGACACTGTCCCATAACCTCATAAAGCCAGAGCTGGAGAGGATCTCATGAGTCTTTAAGCCTAACTTCCTGGATTCAAAGATGAGAAAATTAATAGCTGGAGAGATCATGTGACTTGTTCCAAGTCACAGAGACACTTCTGTCTAGGTTTTTCTGGAGCTTTTTAGCTGTTCACACGCTGCCTCCTTGATTTGTATTTCTATTATAATTATTGTATGGTTTCATGTTCTCCTAGCTTGAGGGAAGGCAGTAAGGTCATTCATTGGATAGAATGATGGACCTAAACTCAGGAAATATATTCAAATCTGGCTACAGACACATTCTCTGGGTGATCCTGGATGAGTAATTCAACCTCTGTTTGACTCAGTTCCCTCATCTATAAATTGGACAAAGTAATGCCACCCACATCCCCTTGTTGTGAGAATCAAATGACATTTGTAAAGTGCTTTGCAAACCTAACCTTTAAGGTTAACTACTATGTAAATACTAGTTATTACTTTTTTCTTCGTACTTATATTCTAATTATTTAGCATAATGTCTGGTCCATAGTAGGTACTTAATAGGTATTTGTTGAATTGAAATTATGATCTTGATTGTTTCTGTGGCTGGTGAAACTGAGTGTGAAATTCATATTCAGCACTGGAGTGACCACACGCTTTTGTTCATCCCATAGGTCAAAAGAAGTGTATCTGAGGGCCCCAGTTGTCTTGAACTTGGACACAATCTGATATGTCATCACCTATTATAGAAAGGATCATTAATTATTAATCGGATGTCCATGACATGATGTATTGTGTAGCATGTTGTTGCCAAGAATGGGACGGTGATTAATTCTGGTCTATTCTCAGATGGAATAGAGCCAAGTAAAGTATATATAAGGCAATTCAATAGAATACTATTTATGATTTTGATTACTAATTGTATGTAATACCTAATAACAGTGACTATCATTTAATGAGAATTTTGTATTCTATTATATCTCTACAGACCCCTTGGATCAATCTCTAACTGTGTATTGATCATTTTGAGCTGGATGTCCTATAAACATCTTAAGTTCAATGTTGCCAAAATTAAATTCTCATGACATTCCCACCCAAACTCTTTCTTCTTACCTCTCTGTTTTGGTTCTTCCAGTTATGCAAGCTTCAGACTAGGCGCCATCTTGCATTCATTACTTTCTCTCATTCCCCATATCCAATCAGTTTCTAGGTCCCATCATTTCTCCTTTCATAACATCTCTCCTATTTGCTTCTTCTCTCCTCTGACAATGCAACTACTCCAGTGTAGGTCCTCAACGCTTCATGCTTGGACTATTGAAATAATTGATTGGTTGGTTTTTCTCCTCAGCCCTGTCCATCCTATTGTTAGCCATCAAACCGATGTTCTTTAAGCACACATCTGACCTTGTCACCCTATCAATAATCCCCAGTGATTCTCTATTTAAACTCCAGGATAAAATATAAAATCTGTTTGGCTTTTAAAAATCCTTAATAACTTAGCTTTTTCTTCTACCTTGCCAGGCTTCTCCTTCCTTAGCCCCATTCTTGGCAGTGACATGCTACATAATACATCATGTCAAGGACATCCCATTTATAATAAATGATCCTCTCCATAATAGGTGGTGACATATCAGATTGTGTCCAAGTTTAAGACATAGGAGGCCATCAGATACTCTTATCAGTCAGGTCCTCTTCCTTAACTCTCTATATACCCTGCAATTCAATGACAGTGGCCTGCTCTTTCTAACTTTAGACTTTCCATCTTCAATGATTTTTCACTGGCTGCCCCATATGCCCGAAATTATATCTCTTCTTGTCTTCCCCACCCAGCTTCCATGGCTTCCTTCAGGTCTCAGTTCAAATCCTATTTCATTAAAAAAAAAAAAACTTTCCCAGATTCCCATCATACTAATTCAATTCTCTCAGAAATTAGCAGGAATTTATCCAGTCTATATCTTATTTGTACATAGTTGCCTGCATGTGTCTCCCTCATCCTCCCAATAGGTTGTGAGATCCTTGAGGGAAGGGATTGTTCTTACCTTTCTTTGTATAATAGGAGTTTGGCACATGCCTCAACCACTAAGATAGCATCGCTTATGTGGAAGACTCTAGGGGATTTGCCTTTTGGAGACAGGACTATACACAACTGGCTTTGGCCTACCATGTGCTTGGAGACAGCCTCCCCCCTCCCCCCCATTTGAATGAGTTTATTGTCAATTTAGAACATTATTCCTTGGTTACATTATTCCTTGGTTGGGGTGTATGGGGTGTTCAGGGAGGGGTAGTATCTCTGGTATCTCTGGTATGGAGGGTTTGTTGTGCCCTCCTAGGGCAGCTCTCCAGCCACTGACCCTCACCTGACACCCAGCTCTCACTTGTGGCTCCTAGTAGCTGCTAGCATGCAGTGGCCACACCCCGGGCAACAGCTTGGACAGACCGGCTAAACCTTGTGAGGGTAGCCATCGGGTCGTCGACCCCTGGTGAACCAGGGCTTTGCTCACCCAGCATGTGAAGACTGCTTTGGCTGAACAGACGGAAGAAACCAACAAGAAGTTTCAACGGCTGAGATGGCGACGCAGCAAGGCACTGTGGAGTGCTCAGGGCGTGTTGGAGCACAAAGGACAACACGGCCATCCAATGCAGCTGAGGAAATCTCCAGACGTAACAATTTTTCATGCCACTGGACCCAGGCTTCCAACGCCGAGAGAGTGGGACTGTCTCTATGCATTGGCTTTTCCACTTAAATCTCTTTCACACACACGTATCTTTGTGCACACTCATCTATCCTAACCACGTCCACCTTCTTCAAGACCTGCGGCGATGGGGGAGTGGCGACACAACAGGTGGAGGTGACCACTGGCAGTTGTAGTCATGATCCTGTACGTAGGCGGCCCATGGACCAGTGGTCACTCGGCCCTGTGGGAGCAGGGATGTTCGGCAGCATCCTGGGCGACTGAGCAGCCCTCTCTAGGACAGCACTGCTCATCCTGATCAAGGGAGGGGACTAGAAAAGGTGTCCCAAACATTGCCTGCCCTACAAACACCCGGTCAGCACATCACGGCTGGCGGGTCATCCCTTTAAGCGGTCAAAATCAAAGGAAAAACACAAAGAAACTCCTACTAGGAGCATGGAACATCATTACTTGACAGAGAGAACACCCCAAGACCTGAGAGAAGAACAGCTGTAATCGGTAAAGAACTGGTGCAATATAACATCGACATTGCAGCCTTAAGCGAAATACGCGTACCAGAAGAGGGATCACTCAGCGAACCCACCACTGGATACACCTTCTTCTGGAAAGGTAGAGCCTCAAATGAAGACAGAATCCACGGTGCTGGCCTGGCCATCAGAACCAGTTTGCTCAAACAGCTGCCAGACTTGCCTGTGGGCATCAGTGAGAGGCTCATGAAGATCCGTTTGCCTCTCAGCAAAGACCGGTATGCCACAATCATCAGCGCATATGCCCCAACACTGACCAGCACAGAGGAGACCATCGAGCAGTTCTACTCTGACCTGAGTGCCGTCCTGCACTCAGTGCCCACAAATGACAAGCTGATACTACTGGGAGACTTCAAAGCCCGCGTTGGCCAGGACCATGAAAGATGGAAAGGAGTGCTCGGCAAACACGGCGTGGGCAAAATGAACAACAGCGGCCTACTGCTACTCAGCAAATGCTCAGAGTTCGAACTCACCATCACGAACACTGTGTTCAGAATGGTGAACAAATTTAAAACAATGTGGATGCACCCAAGATCAAAACAGTGGCATCTCATTGACTACATCATTGTACACCGGCGAGACATCCAGGATGTAAAGATCACCGGAGCCATGAGAGGAGCTGAATGCTGGACAGACCACCAATTAGTTAGAGCGACTCTTCAAATGTGCATTGCGCCTCACCATCCAAAACGCGCCCAGACAGTTCGCTCATTTTACAACATGAGTCGTCTTAGAGATCCTTCTTATTTGCAAACATTCCAGTCCTGCCTGGACAACAAGCTGTCTGCCAAGGGACCACTCACTGGAAGCTCAACCGAGAAATGGAACCAGTTCAGAGACGCAGTGAAAGAAACATCAAAGGCAGTCCTAGGCCCCAAACAACACAATCACCAGGACTGGTTCAATGAGAACAACACTGCTATTGAAGACCTATTGAGCAAGAAGAACAAAGCCTTTATGGAGTGGCAAAATAACCCAAACTCTGCTCCTAAAAAGGACAGATTCAAGTCTCTCCAAGCCACGGCACAGCGTGAGATCAGGAAGATGCAAGATCAATGGTGGGAAAAAAAGGCAGAAGAAATACAGTGGTTTGCTGATATGAAAAGCTACAAACAATTTTTCAGTGCCCTCAAGACTGTCTATGGGCCATCAAAACCCACTACCACTCCCTTGCTATCCTCTGACGGTGACACTCTCATAAAAGATAAACAAGGCATCAGCAACAGGTGGAAAGAACACTTCAGTCAGCTTCTCAACCGACCCTCTTCAGTCGACCAAAGCGCCCTTGACCAGATCCCCCAAAACCGCTCCATTGAACAACTTGATGTCCCTCCTTCAATAGAGGAAGTCCAAAAAGCCATTAAACAAATGAGTGCAGGCAAGGCACCCGGTAAAGACGGGATCCCAACCGAGGTGTACAAGGCCTTAAATGGAAAGGCGCTCCAGGCATTCCACATAGTGCTGACCAGCATATGGGAAGAGGAAGACATGCCCCCAGAACTCAGAGATGCCTCCATCGTAGCCCTATACAAGAACAAAGGCTCACGAGCAGCCTCTGATGACTACAGAGGCATCTCATTACTCTCCACTGCCTGAAAGATCCTCGCCCGTGTTATACTCAACAAACTCCTGTCATCTGTTTCAGAGCAGAACCTGCCTGAATCACAATGTGTCTTCCGACCATTTCGCAGCACCATCGACATGGTCTTCACGGTGAGGCAAATGCAGGAAAAATGCCTTGAGCAGAACCTGAGTCTCTACATTGTCTTCATAGACCTGACAAAGGCATTCGACACAGTGAACAGCGACGCATTGTGGGTGATCCTTAGCAAGCTCAGTTGCCCAGCAAAATTTGTCAAACTGAGCCAGCTCTTTCTCCAGTACTATTCAACCTATTTTTTACCCAAGTATTACGACATGCTGTGATGGATCTAGACCTGGGCGTCTACATCAAATACCGACTGAATGGCTCACTATTTGACCTTCGCCGCCTGACTGCAAAAACAAAGACAACAGAGAGACTCATCCTGGAAGCTCTCTTTGCAGATGACTGTGCTCTCATGGCCCACCAAGAAAATCATCTCCAAACCATTGTGGACAGGTTCTCCACCGCAACAAAACTGTTTGGCCTGACTATCAGCCTCAGCAAAACAGAGGTGCTGTTCCAACCTGCACCAGGGAGGCCAACTAACCAGCCGTGCATTACAATCAATGGCATGCAGCTTTCTAACATCAACACCTTCAAGTACCTGGGCAGCACCATCGCCAACGACGGGTCCCTAGACCACGAGATTAATGCCAGGATACAAAAGGCCAGCCAGGCACTCGGGCGGCTGCACTGCAAAGTCCTCCACCACAGCGGTGTAAGCACTGCGACGAAGCTCAAAGTGTACAATGCAGTGGTCCTCAGCTCGCTCCTGTATGGGTGTGAGACATGGACACTGTACCGGAAGCACATGAAACAGCTGGAGCAATTCCACCAACGCTCCCTCTGGTCAATCATGAGGATCCGATGGCAGGAACGAATCACCAACCAGGAAGTCCTCGACAGAGCCAACTCCACCAGCATCGAAGTCCTGGTCCTCAAAGCCCAGCTATGATGGTCTGGACACGTCATCGGCATGGACCCACAGCAAATACCAAGACAGGTATTCTATGGTGAACTGTCAGCTGGACTCAGGAAACAAGGCCGACCAAAGAAAAGATTCATGGATCAGCTAAAGTCCAACTTGAAGTGGGCTGGCATCACACCAAAGCAACTAGAACTCGCTGCCTCTGACAGAAGCAGCTGACGAACCCACATTCACCATGCCGCCGCCACCTTTGAAGATGAGCGACGTCGATGTCTTGCCGCTGTGCGTGAACGCCGACACCAGGCCACAACCGCACCTCCCGTAACAACTGGCGTCCCAGGCCCCGTGTGCCACAAACTGTGCGCCTCAGCCTTTGGACTCCAAAGCCACATGAGGGTGCATCAATAGATGATAATGCACAAAGACAATAGTCATTCTCGATCACCGAGAGACTACTATAAATACAATAATCACATTATTTCCCTCTATTGAAATCTACCCCCTCGATGGCCATAGAGCTCAAGATGAGAAAATAAATTTGCAGGTCATTTGAAGGAGAGGGATGGGTGCCCACCAAGCCTGGACGTGAAGGTAAATCAAGATATGGCATCCAGAATGGCATAATAACAATATATATTATATATTATATATATATATATAACAATATACAGTACTTTAGCATTCACAAAGCGCTTAACTTTTTCCCACTTTCAATTTAATTGATGTTTTGATATTTTTGTGACATTTATTTACAGGTGATTCCCAGTTTGTGAGAGATAAGAGGGAAAAGTGAAGCAAAAGGAATAATCTGAAAATGCACGCAGAGTTTCCCACTGGTGGCATTTGCTACTTCTCTGTTTTCAAAAGATGGGCAGAGATCCATTTCTTCTCCTTCCCATTCTCACCCGATTGAAAAAGGAAAGAAAAACTAGCAAACTCCTTCTAAGAAATATGCTTAGTTCAGCAAAACCTTTCTCCAGAGGGTAATATATTCATATATAAATAATACACATGTATTGTATATATATATATATATATATATATATATATATATATATATGAATTTAGGAGACTTACTTTAACATTTACATACATTTTGACATATAGATGTCACAGTGTGCACCTTAAGTTCTAATATTATATATGTTACTATGTGTGTGAGCATATAATGTCACAGTTTGCACCATGTTCTTATGTGTGTTCTCATATGTCATTATATGTGTGTTTTACATATTGTATATAAATACATCACAGTTTGTACCCTGAGATCTTATATTATGAAACTATATGTGTTATATAGATATTGATATAAATATATGTTTTATCATCAGTCCTCTGGAATTATAAACAATCATTGTATTGACCATTATATAGTTCTTTTTTTTTCTGGTACATGTTTTATTTTTTTTAATTTAATTTAATTTAATTTTTTTGGTTACAATACTACTTTATTTCCTTCCCTCCCTTCCACCCACCCTTCCTGCAGCTAATGCGCAATTTCATTGGGTATTACTTGTGTCCTTGATCAGAACCCATTTCCATGTTGTGATGTTTGCACTAGGATGTTCATTTAGAGTCTACATCCCCAGCCATATCTCCTCGACCCATGTATTCAAGCAGTTGTTTTTCTTCTGTGTTTTTACTCTCACAGTGTTTCCTCTAAATGTAGATAGTGTTCTTTCTCATAGATCCCTCCAAGTTTTTCAGAATTGCAGCATTGCCACTAATGGAGAAGTCCATTACATTCGGTTGTAACACAGTGTATCAATCTCTGTGTATAATGTTCTCCTGGTTCTTCTCCTTTCACTCTGCATCACTTCCTGGAGGTTGTTCAAGTCTCCATGGAATTCCTCCACTTTATTATTCCTTTGAGCACAATAGTATTCCATCACCAGCATATACCACAATCTGTTCAGCCATTCCCCAATTGAAGGGCATCCTCTAATTTTCCAGTTTTTGGCCACCACAAAGAGCGCAGCTATGAATATTCTTGTACGTCTTTTTCCTTATTATTTCTTTGGGGTACAAATCCAGCAGTGCTATCACTGGATCAAAGGGCAGACAGTCTTTTGGTGCCTTTTGGGTATAGTTCCAAATTGCCTTCCAGGATGGTTGGATCAGTTCACAACTCCACCAGCAATGAATTAGTGTCCCTACTTTGCCACATCCCCACCAGCATTCATTACTTTCCTTTGCTGTCATGTTAGCCAATTGACTAGGCGTGAGGTGATACCTCAGAGTTGTTTTGATTTACATCTCTCTTGATTATAAGAGATTTAGAACACTTTTTCATGTGCTTATTAATAGTTTTTATTTCTTTAACTGAAAATTGCCTATTAATGTCCCTTGCCCTATCAATTGGAGAATGGCTTGATTTTTTGTACAACTGGTTTAGTTCTTTATAAATATGAGTAATTAGGCCTTTGTCCGAGGTTTTTGTAATGAAGATTGTTTCCCAATTTGTTGCTTCCCTTCTAATTTTGAATGCATTATTTTGTTTGTACAAAACCTTTTTGATTTGATGTAATCAAAATTATTGATTTTATATTTTGTGATTTTTTTCTAGCCCTTGCTTGGTTTTAAAGTCTTTCCTTTCCCAAAGATCTGACAAGTATACTATTCTGTGTTCGCCTAATTTACTTATAGTTTCCTTCGTTATATTCAGGTCATTCACCCATTCTGAGTTTATCTTGGTGTAAGGTGTGAGATGTTGATCCAAACCTAATTTCTCCCAACTGTCTTCCACTTTTCCCAGAAGTTTTTATCAAAAAGTGGGTTTTGGTCCCCAAAACTGGGATCTTTGGGTTTATCATTGACTGTCTTGCTGAGGTCATTTACCCTTAGTCTATTCCACTGATCCTCCTTTTTGTCTCATAGCCAGTACCAAATTGTTTTGATGACCTCTGCTTTATAGTATAGCTTGAGATCAGGGACTGCAAGTCCTCTTTCCTTTACATTTTTGTCATGATTTACCTGGATATCCTTGATCTTTTTTCTTCCAAATGAACTTTGCTATGTTTTTTTTTTCTAATTCAGTAAAAATTTTTTTGGTAGTTCAATGGTTATGGCACTAAATAACTACATTAATTTGGGTAGGATTGTCACTTTTATTATGTTAGCTCATCCCACCCATGAGCAATTAATATTTTTCCAATTGTTTAGATCTAGTTTTAATTGTGTGGAGAGTGTTTGGTTGTGGTGTTCGTATAGTTCCTGTGTTTGTCTCGGCAGATAGATTCCTAAGTATTTTATTTTGTCTAGGGTGATTTTAAATGGAATTTCTCTTTCTAATTCTTGCTTTTGAAATGGGTTGGAGATATATAGAAATGCTGATGACTTATGTGGGTTTATTTTGTATCTTGCAACTTTGCTAAAATTGTTGATTATTTCGACTAGCTTTTTGGTTGATTCTATAGGATTCTTTAATTAAACCATCATATCATCTGCAAAGAGTGACAGCTTGGTCTCCTCATTACCAATTCTAATACCTTCAGTTTCTTTTTCTTCTCAAATTGCTACAGCTAGTGTTTCTAGTACAATGTTAAATAATAGAGGTGATAATGGGCATCCTTGTTTCACTCCTGATATTATTGGGAATGCATCTAGTTTGTCCCCATTGCAGATGATGTTTTCTGATGGTTTTTAGATATATACTATTTATTATTTTTAGGAAAGGCCCTTCTATTCCTATACTTTCTAGTGTTTTCAATAGGAATGGGTGTCATATTTTATCAAAGGCTTTTTCTGCATCTATTGAGATAATCATGTGATTTTTGTCAGTTTGCTTGTTAATATGGTCAATTATGTGGATTGTTTTCCTAATATTGAACCAACCTTGCATTCCTGGTATGAATCCTACCTGTTCATAGTGAATAACCCTCATGATCACTTGCTGGAGTCTTTTTGCTAGTATCCTATTTAAGATTTTGCATCTATATTCATTAAGGAGATTGGTCTATAGTTTTCTTTCTCTGTTTTTGACCTTCCTGGCTTTGGGATTATGTTTGTGTCTTAAAATTAATTTGGTAGAACTGGTTCTTTGCTTATTCTGTCAAATAGTTTATATAATATTGGGATTAGTTGTTCTTTGAATGTTTGATAGAATTCATTTGTGAATTCATCTGGACCTGGGGATTTTTTCTTAGGGAGTTCTTTTATGGCTTGTTCAATTTCTTTTTCTGATATGGGATTGTCTAGTTAATTTATTTCTTTCTCTGTTAGTCTAGGCAATTTATATTTTTTAAGTATTTATCCATATCACCTAGATTGCCATATTTATTGCCATATAATTGGGCATAGTAGTTTTTTTTAAAAATATATTTTATTTGATCATTTCCAAGCATTATTTGTTAAAGACATAGATCATTTTCTTTTACTCCCCCCCCACCCCCCATAGCCGACGCCTAAGTCCACTGGGCATTAGATGTTTTCTTGATTTGAACCCATTGCTTTGTTGATAGTATTTGCATTAGAGTGTTCATTTAGAGTCTATCCTCTGACATGTCCCCTCAACCTCTGTATTCAGGCAGTTGCTTTTTCTCGGTGTTTCCACTCCCATAGTTTATCCTTTGCTTATGAATGGTGTTTTTTTCTCCTGGATCCCTGCAGATTGTTCAGGGACATTACACCGCCACTAATGGAGAAGTCCATTACGTTCGATTATACCACAGTGTATTAGTCTCTGTGTACAATGTTCTCCTAGTTCTGCTCCTCTCGCTCTGCATCACTTCCTGGAGGTTGTTCCAGTCTCCATGGAACTTCTCCACTTTATTATTCCTTTTAGCACAATAGTATTCCATCACCAACATATACCACAGTTTGTTCAGCCATTCCCCAATTGATGGGCATCCCTTCGTTTTCCAGTTTTGGGCCACCACAAAGAGCGCAGCTAGGGCATAGTAGTTTTTAATGATTGCCTTAATTTCCTCTTTATTTGAGGTGAGGTCTCCCTTTTTATCTTGGATACTTTCTATTTGTTTTTTTTTCTTTCTTTTTAAAATTAAACTGACTAGTACTTTGTCTATTTTATTTGTTTTTTTTTTCCCAAAGTACCAGCTTCTAGTCTTATTTATTAAATCAATAGTTATTTGACTTTCAATTTTATAAATTTCTCCTTTGATTTTTTGGATCTCTAATTTAGGCTTCATCTGAGGATTTTCAAGTTGTTCACTTTCTAGTTTTTTAATTTGCATGCCCAATTCATTGACTTTTATTTGTTAATTTATGAACTCAAAGATATTACTTTCCCCCTGAGTACTTCTTTGGCTACATCCCATAGGTTTTGAAAGGATGTCTCATCATTGTCATTTTCTTCAATGAAGTTATTAATTGTTTCTATGATTTGTTCTTTAACTAACTGGTTTTGCAGAATCATATTGTTTAGTTTCCAATTAATTTTCGATTTACCTCTCCATGTTCCCTGACTAATTATTATTTTCATTGCATTGTGATCTGAGAAGGATGCATTTATTATTTCTGCTCTTTTGCACTTGTTTGCAATGTTTTTATGCCCTAATACATGGTCAATTTTTGTGAATGTACCATGTGCTACTCAAAAAAAGGTATATTCCTTTTTGTCCCTATTTATTTTTTTCTACATGTCTACCAACTCTAATTTTTCTAAGATTTCATTCACTTCTGTTAACTCTTTCTAATTTATTTTTTGGTTTGATTTATCTTGTTCAGATAGAAGAAGGTTCAGGTCTCCCACTAGTATAGTTTTTCTATCTATTTCATCCTTGAGCTCCACTAGTTTCTCCTTTAGAAATTTGGATGCTATGACATTTGGTGCATACATGTTGAGTACTGATATTTCCTCATTGTCTATACTGCCTTTTACCAGGATGTAATTACCTTCCCTATCTCTTTTAACTAGATTTATTTTTACTTTGGCTTTGTCAGATATCATGATTGTGACTCCTGCCTTCTTTTTATCAGTTGATGCCCAATAGATTTGGCTTCATCCTCTTACTTTCACCCTATGCGTATCTATCTTGCTCATGTGTGTTTCTTGCAGACAGCATATGGTAGGGTTTTGAATCCTAATCCACTCTGCTATTCGCTTGTGTTTTATGGGTGAGTTCAATCCATTCCCATTTAGAGTTATGATTACGAGCTGTGTATTTCCCAGCATTTTGATTTCTACTCCTGATTCTGCCTTTTCTTCTTTCACTATTTCATTCTACACCAATGTTTGTTTTTAATCAGTCCCCCTAGTTCCCACCCTTATTTTACTCCCATTTCTACCCTGCTCCCTTCTTATTCCCCCCCTTATTTTCCCTGTAGTCATTTTAAAACTACACCCCCACCCTCTCCTTCTCTTATACTGCTTTCCTACCCACCAGTCCATTTATTACCCTTCTACTCCCCTATAGTGTGCAAATCCATTCTCTGCCCCAATGGATTGGATTGTTCTTCCCTCTTTGGGTCAATCTCAAAGAATATAATAGTTGAGTATTTCCTATCTCCAACCTCTTTACCCTTCCATTGTATTGATATTCTCTCCCCTCCCACCATGAGCTTCTTTGTGACTTATGAATTTACCCCCATTTGTTTTTTTTCCATTTCTTTTAGAACGAACCTCTCTTTTTAGCTCTAGTTGTATATATATGTATACATACATGTATATGTATTTATGCATTTATATATGTATATATCTGTTTATGTCTTGTCCTTTCATCCTATACAGTTTGTCACTGTTCCCTCTAAGTGTAATTCTTCTAGCTCCCCTGGTGATAACAACAGTTTTTAAGAGTTACCATTGACCTCTTTTCTTATAGGGATACATATCATTTTAACTTATTTAGTCTCTTAATTTTTTTTTGTTTTGTTTTTCTTTTTTCCCTCTTTTTTAATTACCTTTTGATGATTCTCTTGAGTTCTGTGCTTGGATGTCAAATTTTCTGTTCAGTTCTTTTCTTTTCTTTGCAAATTCTTGGAATTTTTCTATTTTGTTGACCATACTTTCCCCTGTAAGAATATAGTCAGTTTTGCTGGGTAGTTGATTCTTGGTTGTAGACCTAGTTCCCTTGCTTTCTGGAATATCATATTCCATACCTTTCGGTCCCTCAGTGTGGATGCAGCCAGATTCTGCATTATCCTCACTGTGGTTCTGTGGTTATCTGAATGACTTCTTTTTTTTTTTTAACATTATTTTGTTTGTGCATTTCCAAACATTATTCATTGGAAACAAAGATCATTTTCTTTTCTTCCCTCCCCCCCTTCCCACCACCTCTCCAATAGCCAACGCGTGATTTCACTGGGTATCACATGTGTTCTTGATTCAAACCCATTTCCCTGTTGTTGTTATTTGCATTAGAGTGTTCATTTAGAGTCTCTCCTCAGGCATATCCCCTCCACCCCTGCAGTCAAGCAGCTACTTTTCATCAGTGTTTTTACTCCCACAGTTTATCCCCTGCTTGTGGATAGTGTTTTTTAGATCCCTGCAGATTGTTCAGGGACATTGCATTGACACCAATGGCGAAGTCCATCACCTTCGATTGTACCACACTGTATCAGTCTCTGTGTACAATGTTCTCCTGGCTCTGCTCCTCTCACTCTGCATCACTTCCTGGAGGTTGTTCCAGGCTCCATGGAATTCCTCCACTTTATTATTCCTTTGAGCACAATAGTATTCCATCACCAACATAGACCAAAATTTGTTCAGCCATTCCCCAATTGAAGGGCATCCCCTCATTTTCCAATTTTTTTGCCACCACAAAGAGTGCAGCTATGAATATTTTTGTACAAGTCTTTTTCCTTATTATTTCTTTGGGGTACAAACCCAGCAGTGCTATCGCTGGATCAAAGGGCAGACAGTCTTTTATTGCCCTTTGAGTATAGTTCCAAATTGTCCTCCAGAATGGTTGGTTCAATTCACAACTCCACCAGCAATGAATTAGTGTCCCTACTTTGCCACGTCTGAATGTCTTCTTCTTGACAGCTTGTAATATCTTTTCTTTCGTCTGATAGTTGTTGAATTTGGCTATAACATTCCTGTATGTTGTCAGTTGGGGATTAAGTACAGGAGGTGATCTGTGGATTCTTTCAATCTCCACTTTTCCCACTTGTTCTAGAATATCAGGGCAATTTTCTTGAATAATTTCTTGTAGTATTGTGTCCAGGCTTTTTCTTTTGTCATGGTCTTCTGGTAGACCAATGATTCTTAAATTGTCTCTCCTTGAACGATTTTCTAAATCCCCTGTTTTGTGAATGAGATGCTGCATATTTTCCTCAATTATTTCATTCTTTTGGTTTTATTTTATAAGGTCCTGCTGCCTTGTGAGGTCACTTAATTCTAGTTGTTGTATTCTGGTTCCTAAAAACTGGATTTCATCCCTGGCTTTTTGGTCATCCTTCTCTTTCTGGTCTGGATTTCTATGGAGGTCATCTTTCATCCTCTTTACCTCATCTTTCATCTCCTTTGCCTCATCTTTCATCTTCTTTGCCTTATCTTTCATCTCCTTTGCCTCATTTTCCAACTGATTAATTTTGGCTTTCAAGACACTGTTTTTTGTTTCCAGATGACTTATCTTGCTGTTAAAGTTGTCTTCAGCCTCTCTTAATTGTGTTTTGAATTGAATTTTGAGTTCTTCCAAAGTCTATATCCAATTTGCTGGGATTTCTGATTTATCATTTGCTGATCCCTCCCCCTCTGCTCCGTTCTCTGTATAGAAGCTATCTATTGTAATTTCTTTCTTCTTTTTCTGTTGTTTGCTCATATATATATTCCTTCTTTGCTCCCTGAATTTGTCTATGCTCTTGTTCTTCTCTTTTTTTTTTGTTTTTGGGGCTTCTGTCAGTTTCCCCTCTTGGAGCTTTCACAGAAGATCTCTTGGTACAGTCTCTGGGGGAGGATTTTTGGGGGTTTGAGCTTCCCTGTCCTCTGGAGCCTTTTGATTGGATTAAAGTCCAGCAGTCAATGAAGAAGGGGTGTGGAGCCTGGCCTTTCCTGAGTTCTGAAGACCTTTGATAGGATTAAGTTCAGCTTGGTTGGGCTGGGTGTGCTCTGAGGCCAACACCTCCTGGAAGGCTTGAGCAAATATGGAGGATCTCCACAGCTCTGGTCAGGCTCCCAGCTCTCTCTTCCCTCTCTAGCTCCTTCCCTGCCATCTCTGTTTGACGCTCTAAGCATGACATAGCCCTGCCCTCGAGGTACACCCTCCAGACCAGTACCTTTGCCTGCCCAGAAGTTCTAGCTGCCACTGGAGTCTCAGCACTCTAGGTGGGTGGGTGGGGGGTACTGGGATCTTTCTTCTGCCTTCCCCTTAAACCCAAGTATTCTCAGATCCTATTTTTTTGGGGGGGCATACCTTTTGAATTGAGTCCAGCAGGAGGGTTCCTTTGCTCTGTATTGTTGTTAGGTTTGATTTTCAATCCCTTAGGAGCATTCAGTTTGTGATCAGTAAGGAAGGGTATTCAGAGGTCTGAACTTCTGCTCCTTCTAGGCTGCCATCTTGACTCTGCCTCAGCCTTTTAATTTGCTTTGTAGCTAGAATTATTTGCTCTTTTAAAAGTGCCTGAATGAGCAATAAGTGATTTTCCTGCATTTATGTTTGAGAGTAAAAGATTTGTACATAGTTAGTTGCACCATGTGGTTATAGAGATGAGTGGCCTGAAGCTTTTCTCCTCCCTTCCTACCCCTACAGGTTATGTGACCCTAAGAAATCAACCTGTGGCTGTGGCCTCTTGTGTTTTTCTGTTTCCTGTTCTAAGGGCAGGGAGCAGAGCCCACAGCCTGGGCATTGAATTTATTGGGATTTGGAACCCTAGGAATACAAGTTGTGTGTTGTAGTGAGGCCAGGAACAAAGTCTTGGGGAACAAGAGTTTGGGATTCTAGCCCCACAAGTTTTTAGACTTGATCTGGTTGGGGCCAAAGCCAGTTAAGTCAGTGAGGTGGCCCTGGAGTCAGAGAGACCTGAGTTCAAATTTCAGACACTTACTAGCTGTATGACTTTAGACAATTCACCTAATTTCAGTTTTTGCCATTTGTAAAATAGGGATAATAATAGCACCTATCTTCCAAAGTTGTTGTGAAAATCAAATGAATTAATATTTGTAAAGTGGTCACCACACTACCTGGTACATTGTAAGTGTCTATATTAATATGTTTAACATATTTATTTATTTATTTTTATATTCAATGCATACAATATATTATTATATATTTTATATAATTATATAACATATAATTAAATATGTTTAATATATATGTTAGTTATAATTATTTTTATAATTTATGAATTGAGCTTTGAGCACAATCTTCTCACCTTTCTTTCCCTGTCCTACAACCTCAGGTAGGGTTTTTGGTGAGGAGAGTGAATTTTGTCATTTTTCATTGAGAGGAATGTTTATTTGAATTTTCTTTGTCTTTTATAAAAGCTAATTTGCTTTAAAGTGATAAAATGGAATTTTGGGGGCACCTAGGTAGCACTTTGGGCAAAGCAACAGGTCTAGAGTCCAGAGAATTTGGATTCAAATCTAGCCTCAGTCACTTCCAAGTTGTATGGCCCTGGACAAGTCACTTAACCCCGATTGCCTAAGCCTTGCTGTTTTCTGTCTTAGAATTAATATTAAGACAGAAAATAAGTATTAGAAATTACTACTCTTCTGTCTTAGAATCTCTAGTTCTATTCTAAGATAAAAGGCTGGGGTTTAAAAAATAGAATTGTGATGCTAATGGGGGAAATATAATATGCTATAGTCACAAATGGTCAAGAGAAGAGTGATTCCAACCATTGCTCTAGAGAACCTTAGAGGGTGGGATGATGGAAGAAAGGCTCAAATGGAACAAGCATGGCCCTGAGAAGGTGGATCCATGCTGAATGTGGGGCCTTGTCAAGAATGAAATGAGGACTTTTTGCATTTATAGGGATTCCTCAAGCAATTCTTCATCTAGTACTTAAAATTTTGGATATCCTAGTTTATGAGGTCCTAAAGAAATTGCCCCCCTCCAAATGAGAATGTGTTTGTACAGATCATCAATTAAATAACTAAGCAAAATTTGCCTTGTTTTGATACTGATACTTGCTGTATTCCCGAATCCTATATAATTGTTGACCTTGAGCCTAAAGTGAGGATGATAAATCACTAAAAGTAATTTTGTTGTTTAGTTGTGTTCAACTTTTCATGACTCCATTTGGGACTTTCTTGGCAAAGATACTAAAGTGGTTTGCCATTTAATTCTCCAACTCATTTTACAGGTGAGGAAACTGAGGCCAAAAGAGTTAAGTGACTAGTCCAGGGTCACACAGGTAGTAATTGTCTGAAGTGTGATTTGAATTCATGAAAATGAGTTTTCCTAACTCTAGGCCTGACCTGGCACTATTCCTTGTGCAACCTAGCTGCCCGCTAAAAAATAGATAGGGTTTGTAATTCACTTTACAAATAGGATCCAATTTTATAATTTCACTAACTCTAGAAGACAGATGCTACTACTATTATTATCATTTCACAGTTGAGGAAACTGAGGTAGTCAGTGGTTAAGAATACTTCTGCCTAATTGAGAAATTTTAAAATTTTTCTTTTTTTTTGCATTTAAATAAAATTGGACTTCTTGCCCTATTGAGAGTGCAACATTCTCTCTAACTATGTTGGATAAAGTATTTATGTGTCTAGAAATCACACATATGCTATTTTTCAAACTGAGTTTATTTGTACTGTTGAATGAAACTGGATTATCCTTGCATTGGTATGGATCCATTGGGGTCAAATTTGGGAAGTATGGAGTAAAGGATCACAGAAAGTTTGCCTGCGACCCCTGTGGGAATCATCTATGGTACAAGGACACCTCCAGAAATCTTGATGTGTTCCATATAGAAGGAGACAATTGAAAAATGGTGTCCAGAGTACAGTTGTATGGCCTTATTCGCTTAGTAAATCATGGAAAAGTTCTTGCTCAGGATGGTTTTTTCATCTGTGAGTGAGAGGATAATAACGAGTCAACCCCAGGTCCTAAATCTCTGTGAGTAAAACTACATATGGCCTAGAATACATGCTTTTTATGTCCAGGGTTTCTTTCAGAATTTTCAAACAGGGGTGAGGCCATCATGGATTCCTTTGCACACACTTATGATAGATAGTATCACCCTTGCAGAAACAATTATATGACTCGTTTTGGTCCACACAACTGGGAAATGTCTGAGGTAGGTTTAAAATCAGCTCATCCTGACATGAAATCCAATATTCTATCCATTGTTCCATTTGATTGTTTATTAGAAAATTTCAGCATTAGAAAAGAAGAAGGTAGACACAGTCTAATACATACCCTCAAAGCAATATCTCCTCAGTGTACTTGACAAATGGTTGGTCATCCAACCTCTCTTTGAAGAGCTCTAATGAGGATCTACTCTTTTGAAGAAGCTCATTCCATTTTGAGATAGCTTTAATTATTAGGTTTGTTCCCCTGAAATTAACCCCAAATTTGATTATTTATTACTTCGGGCTATTGTTTCTGTTTCTGTTCCCATAGTCCAAGTGGGAGATTTTAAAATACTTTTTCCAGGTGGCAGCCTTCCAAATACATCTCCAGGCTAAATATCCTTTGTTTCTTCAACTCATCCCTCAGAGGACATGAACTCAAGACCCTTTGTCATTTTCCCTTACATTAAGCCTAAATTTACTTCTTATAAAAGCCTACTTATGGTTCCTAATTCTGTTCTTTAAGGTCGAATAATGTTATATTATTCTTTAACATGATAACTCTTCAAATATGGCAACCATGTCCCCCTTCCCCCTGCCCTGCTTCTCTTCTCAGAGCTAAATATTCCAAATTCCTTCTTATGATTTTTATATATCATGGTCTCCAGCTCCTTCCCCAACCTATTTGCTCTTCTCTGATTGCCCCATATAACTTGTCCTTAACCTGTTGGACACAATATCTTACTCTAGATGACTTCCTTATTCCAGATGATCTCATCAGTTCCTATGTCTTCAATTATCTTCATGCAGATGATCCCCAGATCCACATATCTAGTCCCAATTTCTCTGCTGAGTTACAATCCCACATAAGTGACTTCATATTGGAAAGCACACACTTTTCTGATTGAATGTGTCTATAACAGCTCTCTATCTCTCTACCCCAACTTGCCCCCATCCAAAATTTTCCTTTCCTTCCAGTCATTCTGATTTGCAGACTTCATGTCATACTTAACTCCTAATGATCACACAGGTCATATATTTAATCAGATGCCAAATTTTATCATTGCTACTTCACAACGTCTCTCAAATCCCCTTTGTTTTACTCATCCAGCCTCAACTCTGGTGAAGGCACTCATTTCCTCAAACCTGAACTATTGAAATAGTCCTCTCCGTGGCCTTTCTGACTAAATTAACAACTGAGAAAATCAGAAATTAAGTTATTTATGTCTTTTTTCCTCAATAATTCTCTATATAGCAAATAGATGTATGTTTATGGCCATGAACATTTCAATATGCATTTAGATACATAAATGTATATTATATAGCTATGTAATAATATGTCTATATTGTTGTATCCTGGTTCTAATGAACTTTTCCCAATTCATTATCCATCACTGCACTTCCCCCACTCCATGGTCCATCCAAACCATTGTCCTTATTCTTCCTCATAAATGGGGAACACCATCTCTTATCACTGTCTTTGAATTGTCTATCTCCCAACCCTAAAATACACTCCTCTCTCATGTCAGAGAATCACAGAATTTGAGATTTGGTGGGAACTTCAGCTGCCATCTGATTATACAACCATAAACAAAAGAGTCCCTGTTATAGCATGACCTACACATGTTCATCCAACTTCTGCTTGAAGACTTCTACCTCTTAGAACTACATCCTTAGAACTTCTTAGAACTTTCCTCAAGATTCAGCTTAGTTCCACCTTTGGACATGAAAATTCTCTTCATTTTCCATTCCTCAGATTTCCTAGTGTACTCCCTCTCAGAATTATATTGTATTTATTTTTACATATTCTGGTCATGTTTATATTATACCTGTTGTCTCCCCTCATCTCTTTAGAATGTATGCTCCTTGAGGGCAGGAATTGTTTCATTTTTGCATTGTATCTTCAGCATGTAGTACAGGGCCTACAACATAGTAAATGCTTAATTTGCTTGTTAATGTTAATATTAAATGCTTGTTGATTAATTGAATGCAGTTTTAGATTGTATTAGCTTTTTTTTTTTTGGTTGCCATGGCACGCTCCTGGCTCTCTTCTTTTTTTGTGAACATCAGAACACAATTGGACCCCTTCCATTCATAAGAGATGCCTTCTGTTCTCTGGGGTCTCACTGGAGGTGGTTCAGTAAGTAAACACATTTGCTAGTTCTTTGGTATTCTGTGATATAGTTATATTCAGTATCCTGTGATGTCTGAGCCAAATGACTTGAATTCATCAAAGGTACCTCAATGCTCTCTTCCTCTCTCCTTTTTTACATTGAGCATTGGTTCCTGACGAAGACAGTATAGTATTGTGGATAAAGAGGTGTTCTTGAAGTCAGGAGGACCAGAGTTCCAAATCTTGTCTCTCACATCCTGGGAATTTGACATCAGGCAAAGTTGTTTACTCTCTCACTGCTTTGGAAAAAATCTCTAAATCTTCCAAGTTGCAGGGAACAGGATTGTTTAAATTAGTGGAGGGAGTTTCTTCACCTGGGAGTATCCTATACCAAGGAGATCACAAGTCCAGTCCCCAGGAATCTTTTGCAGTAATCTGCATTCCAAATATCCATTCCAAAGCAAATGGAATTTTCCTTGACAGAGAAAACAGATATAAATTAAGAATCAGGCAGCTCTGCTTGGTTGACAGATGCCATCATCCCAGATATCCTGTTAAGGGTCTATCCTTCCTTTAAGCCCCTGCTTTCTTCAAATTATTGGGAAAACCCCCTTAGCTCATTTCTCACTTCTACACTTGACATTAATCTTACAGAACCATGCCACATGTTTGTTTCATTATGTTACCTGCTTTTGCTCCCACATTCAGCACATTATTTTACAAAAAAAAAATAAGTAGGTCCAAGAGATTCCTCAACTATAAAGGAAGGACATTGGATTTAATAACTTCTGTATTGCCATCCAATAAATCTATAATTCTATGGACTCTAGTTCTTCCTTATTTGCCTTATTTTCCTTTTGTTGCATTTTTTGTTGGCTTCAATCTACTCTTTATAACCTTTTTAGTTATAAAATGCTTCATAGTTGAAGTGATCTTAAAGGGACAATGGCTCTTACATAGTCACCTTTCTCTTGTAACTTTGGAATTCTCAAGAGACATCAGAGAGGAGTATGGGGAGAGGGGTGACAATATCTTGAGCTTTCTAGCCAACATGGCCTGACTTTTATAGGATTTTATTCCACTGAACCCTCCCAATTCTGCTTCCTGAACCCAGTGAAATCTACTTCCTTCAGATCGAGGGTACATGTCATTGGATTTCCTCTCTTTTTCTCTGACCAAATCCTCTTGTGTGGGGTTAAACCCTTAGGGACACTACATTCACCTCCTTCTTGTGGCATGATTCACTCTCTCTCAACTCAATAGTCCATTCATAACATCATATATTTAAAGGTAGAAGGGACTACATTGGTCAACTAGAATCATATAATCATAATTGGGAACTGAAATGGATCTCATAAGCCAGTTACTCCAATACTCTTATTTTGCAGATGAGTAAACTGAGGGAAAGAGATCATAACTCACCCACAGGCACACAGGAAGGAGGCATCAGAGGGCACAGCATCTTGTTTAGGGTTACATAGGTCACAAGTGACCCAAGACAAGATGTTTAACCTCTGGACCTATTTCCTCATATGTAAAAAGGAAAGAAACGAACCAGTTTGGTACATTGCAAAAAGAACTAGCTTAAGAAACAGAAGCCTTAGGTTCAAATCTGGCCTCTTTGACCCCCAAAGTCTTGGGAGGAAAGGTCCATTGAATTTGGTAGAACTTCTCAGGGTCATGAAATCTCTGGAGCAGAGGACAAGATAATTCAGTCAATCAATAAATAAGCTTCTAGTAAGTGTGATCTGTGTGCCAGGCACTGGGCTAGCCTCTGGTAAAGTACATACAAACATACAACAAATGCATACAACATGCATGCAAACTACATACAAGTACATTCAAAACCACAGTCTCTGACATCAAATAACTTAGTTCTCTTGTGGGATTGACAACATGTGTAAATATAAATATGAATCTCATATATACAAATGCACAGTCCCCATACTTGGCTATAAATTTCATAAAAGTAAAGACTTTTTCATATCCATTTTTCTCCTTTGGTACCATATAACAGGTACCTAATACATATTTGTATGATTATTTAGTCATAATTAAACAGTTGTGCTTTGATCCCTCTTTTTTATCACCTTATTCCACAGGATCATAAATTTAGAGCTTGAAGGGACCTTATGGGTTATCTAGTCTAATCCTCTCATTTTTACAGAGGGGGAAACTGAGGTCCAGAGAAAATTCACTTGACCAAAGTTGCTTAGTTATGAAGTAGCACAGTTGCAATATGAACATAGGTCTTCAGACTCCATATCTAGCATATTTCTCCCTCAGTCCCCACTTCATTACCTTCTTTGGCAACCATCTGCTCTGCTTGGTTTCAACTCCAGCAGCATCATCCTTTTTTTGCCCCATCCAGGGTAAATTCATTACCAGGAAACTCATCATCATTGAGACTTCCTGAGCTTAGCTACTAATAACTCATCAGTATCCTTAGTTGTTTCTGCCTCTCTAATTGAAGAGCTGGAGGGCAGTATAAAAAACTCTTCCTATAGCCTCCCTTTACAAACAGATCAAAATGCTGATCATCTCTTCATTTGTTATTAGCTTTTCTGCTTGGTTGTGACTTCATCATCATCTTCATCATTTCCTTGCTCCTAAGGTAACCTCTTGTATGACCCCCCCACATACTTTTCAGCTCTTTTTGTGTATTATCTTCTCCTATTAGATTGTAAACTCCTTGAGGGCAGACATTACCTTTATCTTATTTGTATCCCAGCACTTAAGAAAGTACCTGGCACATAGTAGGTACTTAACAAATATTTATAGTATCGTCTGGCCTTACTTTGTATAGCCTTTGCTAGTCAATAACTTGATGGTGGGACCATGGTGTATTCCAGGGATTTTTAACTATTTTTGTGTCATGGACCCTTTTAGCCACCTTGTTGAGCCTTTGGGATCCCTCTCAGAACAGTATTTTAAAATAACTAAAGTGCTAAATTTCAATAAGAGATTAATGAAAAGAAAGATACAATTTCCTTCCCATACTCACACATAGACAACTCTGAAAAAAAACCTTAACTCCAGGTTAAGAACCCCTTAGATCTCATATCAAACACAATAACTGGTAGTTCTGACTACAAAAAGATTCATTAAATGCCAGTTGATTGATTTCTATAATGTGATTAAAAGTTCTTAAGGGAGAAGCAAGATGCCCTTCTTTATTCCTCTGCCACTCCAGCCATGGAGAACTAATCCTGCTTTCTTGCATCATTAGAGATGCCAAATGGGTCTGGGCCATAGTTCATCTGTCTGGTGTTTTTATTGGAAAGTTCCATCAAGCTTACAACTAGCTTAGAGTGAATTGGGAACTGGTAGGGATTTCAAAGGTCATGTTGTCTAACCCTTTCACTTTCCAAATGAAGAACTGGAGGAGATTTCTGGGTAAACATATGGCAGTCTAGATTCAGGACTCTTCCTCTCCTCACCACCTACCAATATAGACTACCTCAGAATGTAAAAAAAACCAAAACAAATTCATATGAACAAAGGGACTCAACTGTAGGGCACAGCATTGAAGGTACATGGGATTTGGGCATTTCCACAGTATAAGGGGGTGAAAAAACTTCCACCAAACCATGAGCTGATCAACCCTCCATGCAAAGACTCCTTGCTGCAAAAATGATTGACATGACAAATTGTGGTATATGTTGGTGATGGAATACTATTGTGCTAAAAGGAATAATAAAGTGGAGGAATTCCATGGAGACTGGAACAACCTCCAGGAAGTGATGCAGAGCAAAAGGAGCAGAACCAGGAAAACATTATACACAGAGACTGATACATTGTGGTACAATCAAAGGTGATGGACTTCTCCATTAGTATCAATGCAGTTTCCCTGAACAATCTGCAGGGATCTAAAAAAAATACTACCCACAAGCAGAGGATAAACTGTGGGAGTAAAAACACCGATGAAAAGCAACTGCTTGACTACAGGGTTGGAGGAGATAAGACTGAGGAGAGACTCTAAATGAACACTATAATGCAAATTCCAACAACAGGGAAATGGGTTCGAGTTAAGAACACATGTGATAACCAGTGGAATCATGCGTCAGCTATGGGAGAGGGAAAGGCGGAGGGGGGGGGAGGAAAAGAAAATGATCTTTGTTTCCAGTGAATAATGTATGAAAACGACCAAATAAAATAATGTATTAAAAAAAATGATTGACATGGCCATGTGACAGAGAGGATCACATGGGAGCCTGGGTCAAGATTCTAAGGTCCCAACTGAAAAAAAAACAGACTTTTGGGTGAAGCTGGGGGAGTTAGCTGTGATCAATCTTTCTACAAGATTTATGTCCCTTTGTGAGAGGAGAACAACTTATTGAACTGGCTGCTGGCAGCTGGATAAAAGACCAAAGAAGAATCATCACTTCTCTGCTGGACCTACTTTGGACATTACCTTTAGGATCGTGGCTCATTTACTGGACTCTGTTTTGTGAGGTTCTGTTTGGGAGAACTTAACTTATTTAGCCTAGATAAGTTAGCCATTAGGATTGCATTAAGGGAATTTAGGTTTGGGGATAAGATTAAGAACTTTTCCTTCTCCTTTGTTGCCCTCCTTCCTCTCCCATTCCCATCAATAAACTTAAAATATTTAGATGTTTCCCTCTTGTCTATTTCCCTTAAACAATCCCATAGTAACACCCATCCCCCCACCTACAGAGCCAGTGCCAGAGTCATTTTGCACTAAAATCAGTAAGTAAGCAAGGGGTACTTCTAGAGTGAGTTAGGGGCACCTTTAGGTCCTTGGCAGCTAAGATCACCAAAGGCCTACCCCTGAGAGCAGCTATACCTGAAACCCTAGTAGGCTGAAGAGCTCAGACTTTTGGTACCTATGGGGAGATAGCAAAGAGAAGGGCAGTAAACAGTAGAAACTGCAGAAACTTGAGAGGTGGCCTCAGGCAAAAACCTTGCTCCTTAGCTCCATACATAGAAAGCCTGCCCTCCCCACTCAGATTTCTGACTGGAATGGGAAGGAAAAACCACCATAGGGATGGCAAACAGTGCCCAGGAACAATAACTTCCCAACACCAAGAAAAACAAGAAGAAGGTTTTGATGCTGGATAATTTTTATGGAGGAAAAATCCAGACTACAGAGGAAATAGCAGAAGAGGAAATACAAGTAAATGCACCAAAACCTTCCAAAAAATGGAAATTGGCCACAAGCTCTTGAAGAATTTAAATCAGCTTATCAAAAAAAAATGGAAGTGTTCTTGAAAAGAAAAGTGGGAAATACTTCAAAAAAGAAAATAACAGTTTAAAGGACAAGAATGCTCAATTGGAGAAACAGCTGGAAGCCATGAAAAGCAGGATAGACCAAACTGAAAAGAAAAACCAGTCTTTAAAGACCAGAATTAGGCAATTGGAAGCCAATGATCTTAAAAAACAGCAAGAATTAACAAAGCAAAGTCAAAAGAATGACAAAATAGAAAAAAAAAACATAAAATATCTCACTCACAAGATGACAGATCAGGAAAATAGATAATGAAGAGACAATTTGAGAATCATTGGTCTACCTGAAAATCCATAAGTAAACAGAAACCTTGACATCATGCTACAAGAAATTATCCAAGAAAACTGCCCTGATTTTCTTGAACAAGGGGACAAAATAGACATTGAAAGAGTTCATAGAACACCCTCTACACTAAATCCTCAACAGGCAACCCTGAAGAAAGTAATTGCCAAATTGAAGAGCTTCCAAGCAAAAGAGAAAATTTTATAAGAAGCCAAAAAGATAAGGTATCACCTCACACCTAGCAGAGTGGCTAACATGACAGCAGAGGAAAGTAGTGAATGCTGGAGGGGATGTGGCAAAGTAGGGACATTAATTCATTGATGGTGGAATTGTGAATTGATCCAACTATTCTGGAGGGCAATTTGGAACTATGCCCAAAGGGCGAGAAAAGACTGTCTGCCCTTTGATCCAGCCATAGCACTGCTGGGTTTGTATCCCAAAGAGATAATAAAGAAAAAGACTTGTACAAGAATATTCATAGCAGTGCTCTTTGTGGTTGCCAAAAATTGGAAAATGAGGGGATGCCCTTCAATTGGGGAATGGCTGAACAAACTGTGGTATATGTTGGTGATGAAATACTATTGTGCTAAAAGGAATAATAAAGTGGAGGAATTCCATGGAGCCTGGAACAACCTCCAGGAAGTGATGCAGAGTGAGAGGAGCAGAACCAGGAGAACATTGTACACAAAGACTGATACACTGTGGTACAATCGAACGTAATGGACTTCTCCATTAGTGTCAATGCAATGTCCCTGAACAATCTGCAGGGATCTTGGAAAAAAACACTATCCACAAGCAGAGCACAAACAGTGGGAGTAAAAACACCGATAAAAAGCAACTGCTTGACAACAAGGGTTGAGGGGACATGTCTGAGGAGAGACTCTAAATGAACATTCTAATGCAAATACCAATAACATGGAAATGGGTTCGAATCAAGAACACATGTGATACCCAGTGAAATCATGCATTGGCTATGGGAGAGGTGGGGGGGAGATAATGCTTGGAAATGATCAAATAAAATATTGTTAAAAAAAGAAGCCAAAAAAAGATAAGTAAGATATCAAGGAGTACTTATGAGGATTACACAGGATCTGGCAGCTTCCACACTGAAGGACAGCAAGGCTTGGAATATGATATTCAGAAAGGCAAGGGAATTGGGTCTTCAACCAAGGATCACCTACCCATAAAAACTGACTATATGTTTCCAGGGGAAAGTATGGGTATCCACCAAAATAGAAGAATTCCAAGTATTTGTAAATAAAAAACCAGAACTAAGTGGAAAGTTTGATATCCAAACATAAAAATCAAGATCAACATGAAAAGGTGTAAACCTTAAAATTTCTTAGACTTATGAATGTTGAAAATTTCCCCATTGGGAAATTTCATACTTGAAAAAATTTCCTACTGATAGTAAGAGCTCTATTGTAATATGAAACTCCTTGGCATGGGAGGATCCTTCCCCTCCCTACTTAAGACTACTTTAGGACAGAAACCTTTTGCTAAACAATGGAAAGGGCTTTGACCTATGCTTAAGCATAGAACAGGAAGTTCTTTGAGTCATGATTGATTTTAGAATTGATACAATAGAGATACTTGGCATGACAGAACCAGATCTTGGAAACTACAATCTCCCCCCTACTCAGAGTAACAGGATTTAGGAAGGGCTGCAGCAAAGATCAAGATTTAATTATTTGAGAATATGACCTTCAACAGACATGTGCAAAGAGGACAGACCTCTGGGGGGTTCTGGGTTAAGCTAGAGCCACCATTGGCACAGGGGAGACATGGACAGTGATTGGTAGATGTGAGAACTGAGGGGAGGGAACTTAGATGGTTTCCTTAAAGATAGTGGGGTCTGAGGACAGAGTGGCTAAGGAGGCTTGCTCTGAAGGAGGTCTGAGAGGGAGGAGGTTGCTCTGGAGGAGAGTTCCTGAGGAGGGTGGCTCTGAAGGAGGTCTGAAGGGTTGATGCTCTGAAGGAGGTCTGAGAGGAGAGAGGCCCTGGAGGGAGAGCTCCTGGAGAGGTCTTGAAGGAGGCTGTGGAAGGAGAACTCAGGAGGAGTCAGGAGGAGAATTCTCTGGAAACATTTCTTGAAAGGAGGCTCTCTTGAAGGTGGAGCTTGAGGTTGGCATGAGAAGCCTTACCTAGAGAGATCTTGGGTGAGTGATAAAACCAACTGACTGATTTATTCATTCTTATTCCTTTCTTACTTTCTCTCTTTTTCTATTGATTAATCAGTGTATTATAAATTAAATTTCTCTATAAAACCCAGTTGGCTTGGGCATATTCATAAATTGGGAATATATTCCCTGGCGACCATCTTATATTTATATAAAATCAAGACACAATAGAAAACATATTTTAGAGGTCATAATTGTTATATATTTCCCTTGCTCCCAAACATTTTAATTATCACAGTTTATGGCTCCCACTCTCTTATCTACAACTATTTAACACTCAAAACTATTTTAAATCTAACAAAGGTAAATAAGAAAGAGAGGAGAAAGGGTAAATTTTTTAAAAATAATTTAAACTTTCTTCTGTAAGGGCTTCAATAAGATAAAATTATTTATATTGATATATGGGAAAATGTTATTTGTAACTCAAAAATTATATTCACTATTATAGTAATTAGAAGAATCATTAACAGGATGAGATTTGGGTAATAAATGGTATAAGATGATATGCAAAAAAAGAAAAAGGGAATAGGAGATGGAACCAAGATAAACTTGAAGATATAAGATAAATAGAATAATCTATATCACACAAAGATGCACATGGGAAAGGGAGGGGAAGAATACTCCTATAAGAGGGAGAGGAAGACTGCTAATAGGTAATACTTAAACCTTATTCTCAGTGAAATCAATTCTGAGAGGGAAGAACATCTAGGTCCATTGGGGTATCAAATTCTATTTTAACCTACAGGGAAAATGAGAAGGGAAACTAAGGGGGGGAGTACAAAAATTGGGAAAAAGAGAGGGGGAAGGGAACTTAATGAACCCTAAAAATAGTAAGAAGGGAACAAAAAGGGAGTGGGCAGAAAGGGAAACATATTAAGGATGGGGATTAGGGGGATTGATTAAAAGCCAATCACTGGTTTAAAAGAATATAGCAAAAGATGAAAGGACAGAACTAGGAGAGGATATAAAAATGTTGGGGAATATACAAGTGGCAATCATAACTTTGATCATGAATGGGATGAACTCACACATAAAATGAAAACAAATAGCAGAGTGGATTAGAAACCAAAATCCTACCATATGTTGTCTACAGGATGTTGTCTACAGGAAACATACATGAGGCAGGTAGATACTAACAGGCTTAGAATTAAAGGATGGAGCAAAATCTATAGGGTTTCAACTGAAAGAAAGAAGGTAGGAGTTGGAATCATGATATCTAACAAAGTCAAAGGAAAATAGATCTGATTAAAAGAGATAGGGAAGGTAATTTCATCCTGATAAAAGCCAGTATAGACAATGAGGAAATATCAGTACTCAACACTTCTAATTTCTAAAGGAGAAACTAGTGGAGTTGAAGGAGGAAACAGATAATAAAACTATACTAGTGGGAGACCTGAACTTTCCACTTTCAAATCTAGATAAATCAAATAAAAAATTAAATAAGAAAGTGGTAAGAGATGTGAATGAAATCTTAGAAAAATTAGAGTTAATAGCTATATGGAGAAAGATAAATAGGGACAAAAAAGTAATACACCTTTTTGGCAGCACATGGTACATTCACAAAGATTGACCATGTAATAGGGCATAAAAACATGGTAAACAAGTTCAGAAAAGCAGAAATAATAAATGCAACCTTTTCAGGTCATAATGCAATAAATGATAATTAGTAAGGGTACATGGAGAGCCAAATCAAAAATTAATTGGAAATTAAATAATATGATTCTACAAAATCAGTTAAAGACCAAATGAAGAACTGGAGAACAGAGTGGTTAACTGATTTGCCCAGTCTCACCCAGGGACTAAGTGGGATTTATACGTAGATTTTCCTCCTCCAAATGCAATGTTCTTTTCAATGTAGTGGGCTGTCTCTACTTTCTTTTCTTTGACCTAAGTTCTTTTTATTGAGTGGAGTCATCTTCTTTTGGGATTACCTTCCTATGAATGAACCCTTCCTTTTTTCCTAACCTAAAGAAACCCAGGGTCACCTTTCTCCATGGCTTATATTATATGAGAATTCACCCAGGTAGACAAAACGTTTTTCTCTTATGTAGTTTGGCACAAGAATAGAAAAAATGTCTATGAAGTATCTAGAAGAAAATAAAAATTCAAAGCAGTGAATGAATGAATGAATGAACTTCTTATTGAATAAACAATAGGCATTCTTAGTCTATATTCCTGAGTTCAAATCTGACTTCAGACACTTACTAAATATATGATCCTTGGCAAGTCACTTAACCCTAGGATTGGTTATTGGCATCAGCTTTTTCATCTGTCAAATGGACTGAGAAGGAAATTGTGAATCACTCCACAATCTTCACAAAGAAAACTCCAAATGGGGTCATGTCGAGTCAGACTTGACTGAAATGATGGAACAAGAGCAAATTCTGTGGAATCTTTGAAGTGAAGAGAATTAAAATATATCTGTGCTTTGTAAGAGGCTTAAGGGGATATACATTTCCCTATACTATTATATGAGTATGCTTTCCTTTTAAATATTCAGATAGATTTGTTAAAAAATGTATCTTTCTGAAAAATAATGGTGAAATTCTTGATTACCATGAAGCTTACATGGGATTTCAAGTTAACCACCCAAACTAATTAAGTAAAATTATCCTAATTTGTTTATTATGTTAATGATCTGAATTAATTTATAGTAATTCCGCATGTATTACTAAAGATTTATTATGTTTCCTACTAAATGACTTAAGAGCGATAAATCCCATGGTTAAATGTAATTAGTGGAGACATATTTATCGAAAGGGATAATTACATCTGATAAAAGTTCTTCAGTTAGGCTTAATTAAAACAGATTATCCCCCCATAAATGAAAAGTAAATATGGTAATTACTGGGTAGGTTTTCATTGAAAAAAAATAAATATCTCAGCATTGAAATTTTCTAAAAGGGGTGGGAAAGCAGACCATGTAACTGATTACTTCCCAATAAACTATGATTAATAATCCCAGGGAAACAGGCATTTTCCAGGAGTAAACATTTTGCTGCTTAATGACTAGAGGGGAGACACGGCTCAGGAAGATATGTCATTAACTCATTTTTAAAGTGGACGGTTGCTATTCTCAAAGGCAATCAGCAGTGTTTGAAGAAAGCTGCATTTTTCTTCTGAGATTATCTCTAGCTCAGCTCAGTGGCAGTATTGGGGGGTTGTTATGGGAAAATAGTTGTTAACCACTCTGGAAATAAACTTTCCTATAATAATGTATATTATACTCATTAGTCATAGTGAATTCTAATGCTAATAGCCTTCTGAATATTCTATGAAGGTTGTTTCTATAAGGTTTAAAAGACCTACTGTAATAATATAGAAAGAGAACCTTCATTCTCTACTCTGGCATCCACTTTTGGAATGTGGGTAGCCTTGGTCATCCACTGTGTTCTCTGACCGGTATGATCTACCCTCCAATCATCACTCTCAACTCTACCTTTACAGAAAGATTTCTCTTTACATACATTGTAAAGGGAACAGGGGAGAAGCTGAATGATCTGACAGCCCCCAGACAACTTCATTGAGAGACTTTCACAGATTAGAAATCAGAGTCACTAAATTTTTTTCTTATTTTGGTTCTGATCCCCTTGTCTAGAAGATTTTCTCTTCTTTCTCATGAATTGAACTTAAAAGAGCTTATTTTTGTCCCATTTTTACTTTCATCTGTATGTTAGGCCTTTGCCACCACCCTTCATTCCTCATTTCACCTTCTGGCTTCCCTTTCACAATAATGAAATATAGATCAGGGACAATTCTTAGTGATAAAGCCTTTGTGAAGAGCAAGCTACCATTAGTGTTAATTAAAATGGAAATTATAAATATAACTTCTAAAGAACAGGAAAAAATTTGCACTTAACAACTGCCCTCTTGGGCATTGGGGGATTAAAGAAAGAAGAGAAAAGATGTCACTGTCCTTTATTAGCTCTCCAGGAGAGAATAGTTTTACAAGTATCAGTCAGTTTCTAGTCAAACCCTTCTCCAGGGTCCTGACAGATGGTAGTGGTGAAAGTAGTAGCAGTGGACACAGCTAGTGAAGCATGCATGTGGCCCATGCTAGCCAGCTGGGTCCATGAAATTCTCTCTCTCTCTCTCTCTCTCTCTCTCTCTCTCTCTCTCTCTCTCTCTCTCTCTGTGTGTGTGTGTGTGTCTCTCTGTCTCTCTGTCTCTCTCTTTCTAATCTGTCTTTCTCAAATCACACACAACTATAGTCCTGATAGGATCAGGAGGTGCATGTAGCTCTGTTGTGCCCAATTCTAACCTCTGTATGCTTATATATTTTTTGTTCTTTAAAGTTTTCACTCCACCTTTCCATGAAGTCCCACAAGGCTGTCTTTTCTCAGAGAAAAGGCATCGTTTCTATTTCCAGTGCTGCTGCAGATGGGCTCTGGAAGTCTGACCCATAGAAACAGGTATTCAAGGGCTTTGTTAAAAATGTATTAGAATGGAAATATATTTTATATGATTCCACATGTATAATTGATAATCATATTGCTTGTCTTCTCAGTAGATGGAGGATGGGGTAGGAAGGGGAGAGCAAATTTATAACTCAAAATTTTGAAATAAAAGAATGTTCAAAATGAATAATAAAAATATTTTTAAAAAGGATATTAGAGAGAATTAGTATTGCAGAGTGGGCAGAATTCTGGTCTTGGGGCCAGAAGAACTGCTTAGAATCCCATCTTTGTTACTGTTATCTGAGTGACTTCAAAGGAAATCACCTGACCATCTGAGCTTCTGAGTTTCCTCATCATTAAAACAAGAATAAAATTGTCTTCTTGACCTAATTCACAGATTTGTTCTGAGGATCAAATGAGATGATGCATGTAAAAAGCTCTGTCAATTATAAAACAGTGTACCATGAGGCATTTTATGAGTATATATGTAGGAAGAGACTGAATTATAAATCTGTGTTTTGATTTTATCTATCTGTTCAATCATCTGATTAATGTCATGATTCAGGGAAACATTTATTAGGGGTATTGGCAACTGTCATCAAAGATGTCTTGTTCAGAATCAAATCTAAATGGAAAAAAAGGGATTCCTTATTCTAGAACTGGTGAGGTCTTCCCAAAGCTTCTGTTTGTAGATTAGATGATACTATGCTGGTTGTAGCCATCCTTGGAATACTATAGGACCCTTTCAATGAGATCCATATCCATGCAACAGAGACTAGATCAACAATTTGCTTAGAAAAATTATATAGGTGAAAATATCTATTATGTACTTAATAAGTTTTATTTATTCATACACTAAATGAATATTTATTAAATATTTACTATATGTAGCAAACTATACACACACACACACACAAATGAGACAGACTGACACAGAGACAGAGACAGAAATGGAGAGCGAGCTGTAGATTAGGCAAACTCCCAGAGGATACGGGCATAGTAGGACTTGAGAAGGGCCATTTCTTACTCAGAGATTGGAGCAAAGAAAATGAGAATGGAGAATGATGTTAAAGGGTTTCAAGATGCATAGATAGGAAGAATAAGCTCAGAATAAATGGCCCTTATTTACTTGTGAATAAGTAAGATCTGTTGATAGGAAGGTAATGTTGGGCAATAGTATAGGAAACTTGAAGAAAGAAGGAAAGTTGTGGTCAGTGCTTTGGGAATAATGAAAGGGAATCAATTGTGCTGAATAAAAGGATTGCTTTGTGGCCATCAGAAAACATCAATTTTGGTGGATTCTATTAGTTTAGATGTGTGTGTTTGTGTGTGTGTGTGTGTGTGTGTGTGTGTGTGTGTGTATGTGTGTGTGTGTTGTAGTGACTATGAGCTCCAAGGTGGGAAATGGTATTCATTTTCCCTCATCATTCTAAATATTCTTAGAAAGAATAATTAGAAAAAATAGGAAGTTATTTTTATTTCTTTATCTTTTGCTATATGTCAATGATGCAACTGAAATTACTTTCTTCCAGGTTACAGAGGATCTCTCCATTGTCAAATACAATAATTTTAAATTTTTTCTTATCCTTCTTATCTTCCCTCCAGATTTTGTCACCATGATCATTCTTTCCTCTTAATTACTCTCTTCTACTTCAGCTTTGTTGATACTGTTGTGTAGCAGTCCACAGCTGTGTTTACTCAAGAGAGATAATTAAGCTATAAAGATGGCAGGTAAGGCACTGACCCTTGACCCCCACAGGTTTAGGGGCGAAATCAGGTTTCTTTGTTCTCACCAGGCTGTGAAAAGGCTACACCCTTATCTTATGACAATTTACTTTTCTACCAATGATAATCCACTATGTCTTTAATTAATATGCATTATGTATCTTTGCATGTGAAAATCAATAAAAGACAAGCTCACAGACCCAGCCCAGCTTTTTACCCACTTATCTCTTTTCCTTACTACTATCTCTTTTTCTCCCTCTCTTGGAGCTGGGCTCTGGCTGTGCTCAGCACCTTTGTTTCTCTAACCCCTATCATTAAGCCTTAACAGTCTGGATTCAAAGCTCGGCTTTGAGGACTGGGCTTTGACTCTCCTGATCTCTAAGCTTATTTCTGATTTCCACGATGTTGTGTTATGGTCTTCTCACTGTCTCATGTATCTATGAAGTGGAAGCCCTGAGCTAAAGTCTGTGGGCTCGAATTTCATATATTTGGTGTCTGGTTCTCTCTCTTGCCATCCCTCCGGCTTCAGATCCTGTTCCCCCAAAGAGATAAACTTCTATCTTTCCTCTTGTGTGAGGGATGCTGGCCAGTCCCTCCCACATGTTGCCTCCTGGGTCTTCACCCACCTGTCTGTTTACATTCCTTATCCATTCCATATACTGAATCATCATACATATGATGATTATTTATTATCCCTTAACCTTGGATACCTTTTCCACTTTGCCCTGGTCAGATAATATTTGGAGTGTTGTGTTTAGTTCCTTTAGGAAGAACTGTGATGAGCTACTGGAGATCATCCAGGAAAAAAAAAATATATATATATATATATATATAATTGATGAAAGGCCTTGAGATTTTATCACGAGAAGACCAATTAAAAGACCTAGTGATATTTTTCTTGGAGAAAAAGAGTCAGGAGAGAGTTGAAAAATGCCTTCAAACTTTAGGACCAAACAAGTTTAGAGAGCATTATAAAATGTAAAATGGATAATTTTGATTATATTAAATTTAAATTTTAAAGGTTTTGTACAAGAAGAAAAGCAGAAAGCAGAGGAAAATTTAGCAGCAAATGTCTTCAATAAAAGACTAATTTCTTATATATATATATATATATATATATATATATATATACAGAGAAAGAGAGAGAGAGCGAGAGAAAGCGAGAGTGAACTAAATCAAATTTACAAAAATAAGCTATTCTCCAATAATGGTCAAGGGCTATAAACAGGCAGTCTCCAGATGTAGAAGTCAAAGCAATCTATAGTCATATGAAAAATACTTTAAATCATACTTGAATAAAGAAATGCAAATTATAACAACTTTGAGGTACCACCTTATACATATCAGATTGACTAGTAGATTACAGAAAGAGAAAATGATAAATGTTGGAGGGGAGCAGGAAACTTAGTACATTAATACATTGTTGATGGAGTTGTGATCTGATCTAATCATTCTGGAGAGCAATTTGGAACTATGCTCACAGGACTATAAAACTGTGTATACGATTTGATCCTTCAATACCATTACCAGTTCTGTGTCCTAAAGAGATAAAAAAAGGAAAAAAAAAGGACTTATTTATATAAAACATTTATTTCAGTTTTTTGTGGTAGTAAAGAATTGGAAATGGGATGTCCATCAATTGAGGAGTGGCTGAACAAGTTGTGGTATATGACTGTGATTAAACATTATTATGCTATCAGAAATGATAGAAAGGATTATTTCAGAAAAATCTGGTAAGACTTACATTAATTGATACAAATAAAGTGAACAGAACCAGAAGAACAATGTGCACAGTGACAGCAATATTTCTTGAGGAACAACTGTGAATGACCTAGTTATTCTCAGCAATGCAGTCCTCTAAGACAATCCCAGAGGCTCATGATGAAAAATAACATCTACCTTCCAAGAAAGAATTGTTGGAGTCTAAACATATATTTAAACATATTATATTTTCTATTATTTCATCTTTTTTCATTTGAGATTTCTTCCACAAAATAACTAGTATAGAAAAATGTTTTTCTTTATTACAGTTGATGACATGTAAAATCTACATCATATTACTTACCATCTCAGAGAGGGAGGAGAGCAGGCAGGTAGTGAGGGAGGGAAAGTCAGAAGAAAGGAGAGCATTTTAAACTCAAAACTTTAAAAAATGAAATAAAAATTGTTTTTACATGCAATAGGGAAAAAACAAAATATTATTTTAAATGCCTTCAAATACTTTCAGGACTGTCATATGAAAGAAAGATTAGTTTTGTTATACTTGACTCCAGAACAAAGAACCAGAAGCAACAGAGAGAAGCAGCAGGGAAAGGAAATTTAGGAATTAGTTGAGGAATAAGTTCTTAATTGGATCCACCCCAAAGTAAAATGGAATGCCTTGGGAGATGGTGGATCTCTCCTTCCTAAAATTTGTCAAGTAAAGAGTATATGACTACTTATTGTCATCAGTAAGCTTTGTTTTCTTTCAGTCATTGGTTGGATGAGATGGCATCTGAGTTCTCTTCCAAGTGAGATTTTGTAACCCTTGTTTATAAATTCCAGTGGTCCTGGTGTCTTTACTTGTCAATCCATAAATGTCTCTTTCATTTTCCCTCTCTGGCATCATTTTATTCAGATTATCAACCTCCTGTTCTGTCAATATGGGTATTTTATATTGTGAATATTCATCATTTCTTTTATGCTCTCAGCTTGTTGGGCTATGACTGTGTGTAAGAATCTCTCATCATTTTCTTTCTTGTGCATTTGTTATGATATGCTATTTGATTTTGGTAATTTCATCTTCCTTTTTCTTTCTTTTGATTACATTTGCTAATAGTTAATCTATTTTCTTGTCTTTAAAAAATTATTCATTTTTCATTAATTCAAATCTTCTTTAGCTCTCTCTGTTAATTTTTTCATGTCTTATGATTTGCCATTTTACACTTGGTTTGGGGGTATTAATTTGTTCATCTTCTAATTCTTTTAGCTGCAAACTCAACTCATTAATCTTTTCTTTTCTTTCTTGCTAATATAAATGTTGAGAAATATAAATTTGCCTCTGACAACTGCTTTAGCTTCTTGTTGCCAATTATGATATATTGTTTTTATGATGTCTTTCTCTTTAAGATACTTAAATTTTTTTCCCTAAATCTTGATCTTTGACTCAATCACTATTTAATGATTAATTTTTAAGTGTTCATATATATCTGCATATTTTGATCACATTTCTCTCATTTATTGCCATGTTTTAAAGTTATGGTCTGTAATAGTAATGCTTATAATTGCTTTTCTGATTTCTAATTTTGTTATTCTATAAAGTATTATTAATTTTGGTGATTTTTTAATGTGTTTTTGAATAAAAAGTATGCATCATCTTTTTTCTGACTTAGTTCTCTCCACATTCCAATCAAGTTTTTATGGAACTTGTGTAGCTTTTTGTTTGATTTGCCCCTTTCTATTAGCTAGGTGAAACATCCTCCTCCTCCTATTTTTCTTTCTAAACATTTTTTTTTGCATTTCCCCTCAACTAATTATACATATGAAGAGGTAGAAACATAAGCAAATTTCTACTAGAATTATGAAAAGGAAAGATGAGTTTGGCCTAAGGGAAGAATGAGGAAGGCATCAAGAGGAAATGACATTTGAAGGATTTCTGCTAGGTACAATAGGATTTCAACAGGTAGAGATGTAGGGCAAAAACAGCCATTTCTGGAAGGCAGAATGGGATGAGCAAAAGCCCAATTGTGACAAAGCATGTGGTATGTTAAACAACTGCTGAACAATCTAGTTTGGCTGGACCACCATGAATAAAATATAGTGGATGGGATCAAAACCCAAGACTGAGAGGACATTGAGAGTCAGGTTAAAGGACTTCAACTTTGAAAAATATAGGGAACATGGGGTGATATTACCAAATTGCACATTTGAATGGCTAATCAGGAAGATCCCAGTTTTTGGTCTTCACAACAATCCTGTGAGGTAAGCAAGGTTGGTTTTCCTATCATCTATATATCATACCATTGATTCAATGGCTACTTTTATCTAGATAAAGCAATCCTCATTCTGCTTCTGTTCACCTGCTGCCATCTCTTAATTGATGTGTCCAAGAGAGAACTTGTGATATGTCCCCCAAATCTCTTCTACTCTAAAGTTATCCAGTTCCATTGAAGGCACCTCCATCTTTCCAGTCGCCCAGGTTTTCAACCTCAGAATCAGTGCTGATTGGTTTCTTTGTCTAGATGACCTCTAATCCCCTCCCACCTCACACACATCATTATCTAATCAATGGCCAAATATTATCAAATCTGCTTCTAGTCCATCTCTCCATGAATCCACTCCCAAAGCCACCAAGCAATTTCAGATCCTTGTTAGCTCTCACTTATCACCAAAATCTCCCCATTGCTCTAGCTTCCATGTTCTCTCCCTTCCCATCTAAGACACATTTTTTTTTTGCTCAGAATGTATTCCCCTCTCACCTACACTTGTAATTCCTATCTCCTTTCAAGGCTCAGTTTGGGTTTTTCATTCTATAGGAAGCTTCCCCTTATTATTAGTGGTTTCTTTACCCCAAAATAAACCTTGTACCAACTTCTCTGCATATTGTATTTCTTTGGTTCAGTCTCAATCCTTTTAGAGGGTCCTGGTGATACAATGCAGAGATCTGAGTCTGGAGTCAGGAAAACCTGAATTGAAATCCAGTTTTGGAAGCTTCTTAATTGATTGACCTTGGGCAACTCACCTAAACTCTGTCTACCTCAATTTTTCCAGCTGTGAAATAGGGATAAAAAAAGCTCATAGGGTTGTTGTGAGGATAAAATAAGATAATATTTATAAAAGGTTTAGCAGAGTATTGGAGATATTGAAGGTGCTATGTAAATGTTTATTCCTTTCTCTAATCAATGTGCTTTTGTCTTTTTATCCTTAGTCCCTCAAACAGTATAATAGGTACTTATTAAAATTTTATTGGACTGAATTGAATTTTTGGTTTTAAAGCTATGAAGCAGGGACTCTAATATGGTCTTATGAAGCTCATGCATGTGTAGTACTGTCGGACCATTGAACCAGAGGTGGAAGGCCATCTTTTTCAAACTTCTCATTTTGAGGTTCAATTTATTGATTTGCCCCAGGTGCCCCAGGTAGTAAATAGCAGAGCCTGGATTTGACCTCTATAAGATAGGAGAAGAGTGTCCAGTCTCTAGGGGAGACCAGCTGAAGAAAGAATTGAGGAGGGGCAAGGAAGAAAAAACTAAAAAGTCTAAGGGGAATCAGAAGCTTGAAGATCCATCTGACAACTCACTTCTAGCTTGGGGAAGGCAGAGGAGAGTGGTGGATTCCCTAAGCTTATTGGAAGGACAGATTATCGTAAAATCCTATGCTAGACTTTACAAAACACTTTAAGAATTTTGAAGTGCTTTATATACTTTTTAGCATTACTCCTGATCATGCCCCTAAAGAGAAGTAGGTACGATTATCCCCCACCTTGTACAGATGCTAAAATTGAGGCTGAGAGAGATTTAGTTATTTTCTGAATGCAACTCACAGCTAGTCAGTGATAAGACCACAGGTCAGACAAAGGCTCTCTGAATCCCAAATCTAAATTCTTTCCATTATGGTTGAAATGGATTATAGTTACACAAGCTATTATTTAATGTGATTGGTAAGAAAAGGACTGGATTGTGAATGTTAGGATAGCTTTTCCATCATGGTACTCTCTAAGTGTTCTTTCTACCTGTTCACCCGGATTCTGCATTGGTCTTTGCTTCTCTACTATTATTTATAGGTTCCAGACTTTGTGAGTTCCTTTGACCTGCAGTGTCCTGCTACGAACCCCCAAAGACCCAATTCTTCTGTGAGAAAAGCCAGCTTATTACCTTGTTTGGATTCCTGTTATGGTGTGGTGGTGCCAGGATTAGTTCAGAGTGGGTAAACAGAGGCAGAGATCAACCCTTTCTGGGATAAAAAGTGGGAAGGGACCTACTCATAGAGCAAGTATATAGATAAAGGTGCTTCTAGTGGCATCATTTCTTGATATCTAAACACACAAACAGGTATGTCTATCTTCCATTGACTCTTTCATGAGCTATTTAATTTTCTTAGCATAAAAATGAAACATAGTCCAAGCATAATATGAGTTTTACCCCAGTGGATTTAGAATTATCCATATTTCTCTATATTCAGGTAGATTTCTGCTTACACCGGTAGAGAGTCAGCTCCCAAAGAATCTTTTCTTGGATCAGAAAATGTTTCACTCTTTAATTAATAGTATGTGTAAAATGTGTGTTCCCTTGACTCCGTAATTAGCTAGCAGTGACCACAGGCTGTTGCTGATGTCCCCAATTACTCCCTTGCCCTTCTTTCTGAAGGTGTGCCTAGCAGAATACACCTCTAATTAGGGAGCTGTACAGAATTATCTTCAACCCATGCAAACTGAACCTACAGGAAATGACAATGTCCTGATGGGTGAGCAGTTCAATGAAGTCGCCATTGTTTCTCAGCATGAAATCTTATTTTATTCTTATGCTTTTGTAGTCAGAGTTCACTTGAATACTTTTTGGTCCAGAATTTCAAAGGCTCTATTTCAATATCTTCAAAGAAAATGCCCCAATTCAATGTTTCTAATCTGTTCTCCAGTCTTTTTTTGGAGCAAAAGATAAAATCAAGTGCTTCAGTCCTTCCATCCATGTTGCTCATTGATTCTAATCACTAATATTTTGCTCTTTTTGTGAAGTGACTGATATATTCATTGTGTTAACTTCTCTAGTGTTGTTCTCTTGCACTCAGCTCTCTGATTGGGCTCAATCGCACCTTTCTGTGGGAGTCACTTTCAGGTCTAAATGATTTCAGGGCCTTAGAGAGATGTACAATTATTTTTAAAAACTTCCTTTCCAAAAATTCCAAAAGGACCAACTCCCCTAGCTTCAGCTAGAGAGGAAAATGGCTGTTCTTCAAGCCAGTTTATATATTATTAGCCATTCATGAGTTTAAAAATGCAAAATCCTCTTATTTATTATCTCTTTAAAGTTCAACTTCATTTTCTAAGCTACTTTATTTCCCCTGACCTCATTTCTTTAAAACAAAGTTCAACTACAGAGGAAATGATTGAATAACATATATTAGGAAATCCCAATTTCTTATCTTTTTTTAAATGAAGGATGTTCATGTGAATTTCTTAATTCTGTAGTTCAGTCCAAATAAAACAAATTTCTGAATCTAAAGTGCTTTCACTTTAAAAGTGAAATTGCTTTAAAAAATGTCTCCCTTGATAGTTAGAGTAGAATACAAGAATATAAATGAATGAATAGTTTATTCAAAGTAGATTCCAACTCTTTCATTGCCTTCCAATCCAAGATGATTACATCTAGGGAAATTCATTTAAATCATCCACATTAATGGCCTAACTAGAATTTTAAGTAAAAATAAGAGCCTTGAGAAAGTATCCAATAAGGTCTCAGAATTATTTTAAGCTAATTTTCTGTGGTTAGGATCTGAACTTAGTTGCCATCATTTGGGAAAGTGTAATTTTTTTCAAGATATAAAATTTTATCACCTAGTCAAAGTTATAGATAGAATGTATGGGAGACTTCTCAATAAATCCATATTTCAGTTCTTGTAAAAGTATTCCTTCTGACAATACAACCCTTCTCTTACTCAGGTTAGTTATTCATAAAGGGTTCTTCTCTTCAGGATTCTCACAAACTAGAAATTTAATGATAATGATAACACCAATGACAATAAAGCATTTATATTGTTATAATAAATGTATATATCTATATCTATAATATTGTTATGTTACATATCTAGATTGCCTATTGTAATGTACCAGGCATTGTACTAAGTGCTTTACAAATACAATTTCATTTGATCCTTACAAAAACCTGGGAAACTATGATTATCTTCATTTTACAGTTGAGGAAACTAAGGTAAATAGAGGTTAAGTGACTTGCCAAGAGTCCTACAGCTAATATCTGAGACTAGATTTGAACTTGGAGCTTCTTGATTCCAGGCCAGGTACCCTTTGTTTTCAATGAGCCATCTAACTGCATCCCACTGTTCAGCATTTTTATTCATTCATTCAGAAAGCATTGTTTGTTAGGGTATTAGGTACCTTGGATGTATAGATCATTATACTACATGCTAGGGAAGATACAAATGAAGATAAAGTCATCTACCCTCCAGTCGTTCTAGTAAGGGACATATGGCATCTACACAGATCAGTCATAATTGGCAGAAAGAACTAGGGCTTTGTGGTGGTCCTGATGTTTCAGGGCTTTATCTGGCTGTGCAAACATCCCAGAACTGTTTGTTAGTGCCAGTCTGATTGCCATGGCAACCCTCTTCCAATGGTCACCTCTTCACTGGCCAGTGCAGGGTGGACTCTGAAGTTTGGCCAACCCCCTTTTGGATGTAGCCAGAACTATGTTTAAATTGGCTTCTTCACTGTTGCTTCACCTTATCTTCTCATAAATAAAAGAAAAAAAAGCCCCTCTGTCACTCCTCAGGCATAATAACTCCTAATTATGACTTTGACACAAATAAAAAGAATATAATATATGGTAAATGCATAAATGGATCACAGTGCTTTGAGATCAGTTTAAGGAAGAGTCACCTCTTTTTGATAATTCATGTTTTGTTTTTTATATTTTTCTAGCTTCCATGTAGATAAAATTTTAATGATCATTTTTTAACATTTTGCAATCCATGTTCTTTCTCTCCCTTCCTCTATGCCTCATTCTTCTTTGTGATGACAGGTAATAGGATTTGGGTTATACAGGTACTTTCAGTCAATACATAATTCTATATTTGTCATATGGTGAAAGAAGATACATATTGCATATATAAGAGAAAAATTCATGGGGGAATAAAGGGAAGAATGGCATGCTTCAATCTGCATTCAGACTCCATTAATTCTTCTATAATGTGCAGTCTTTTTCATCACAAATCTCTTGGAGTTATCTTAGATCCTTACTTTGCTGATAATAGTTAAGTAGTTCACAGTGGGTCACTGTACATTATTGCTGTTACTGAATATAACATTCTCCTGGTTCTTCTCACTTCACTTTGCATCATGTCATATGCATCTTTCTAGGTTTTTCATGATGATCTTGCATGTTATTTCTTATAGCACACTAGTGCCACACCATCATATACCACAGCTTGTTTGGCCATTCCCCAATTGATGGATATTCCTTCAGTTTCTTGTTCTTTGCCACCACAAAAAAGCTGCTATAAATATATTTGGATAAATAGATCCTTTTCCTATATGTTTGATCTCTTTGAGATATAGACCTAGTAGTATTATTGCTGGATCAAAGGGTTTGCAATTTGATGGCCCCTTGGACGTGGCTCCAAATTGCTCTCCAGAATATTTGTATTAGTTCATAGCTCTAACAATATTGTATTAGTTTCCCAATTTCCCTATATCCCCTCCAACATTTATTATTTTCCTTTTTTTGATTAGCCAGTCTGAATATGAGGTGGTATCTCAGAATTATATTAATTTTTGTTTCTATAATTTATAGTAATTTTTCATATGACTAAACTCAGTTCTCTCTATAGTTGATAAATAAGACCATTGTCAGCGACGCTTGCTATAAAAATTCCCCTCCAGGTTGTTGTTTCCCTTCTAATCTTGGTTGCATTGATTTTGCCAAGAAGTCACTTCTAATAGAAGGCAAAGGATTTCAAGGAAGGAAGATTTGAAATAGAATGTCAAAAGAAAGAGATGTGGGGAAGGAGGAGGACATTCTGCATCCAGGGGTAAGGGTCAGAAGGAACAAGGATGCAAAGGTGAGAAAGCATGGGGCATGTGATGGCAATCTCCTTTAGCAGGAACATAATTTGTGAGGAGAGAGAGGTTGAGGTAAGCTAGATAGAGGGAAGTATGGAATAACAGGTTAGAGGATTTGACTTCAGAATCAGGAATTACTGGATTCAATAACTATCCTTGAAGCTAGGTGGAGCAGTGGATAGAGTGTTGGAATACTTGAGTTCAAATATCTTCTTGGAAACTTACAAGTCATCTGATTTGGGGAAAATGATTTAACTTCTATCTGCCTCAGTTTCCTCATCTGTGAAGCAGAGATTCCATCTATTTCCCAGGATTGTTGTAAGGATGAAATCATATTTGTAATACCCCTTTCAAGTCTTAAAGTGCTAAATAAGTGCTATCATCATCATCATCATCATCATCATTATAGAAGCTGACTGGCCATGGGCAGCAAATTTATCCTGTCTTTGCCTCAAGCAACTCTCTGACTATTTTGGAAATATTAACACCTCATCTGATTTGAGCTAGAACCTCTTCACCATACTCATTGCCCTCCTGCAAAAAAGTCTACAACTTATTGCTATCTTCCCTAAACTCTGGTACCCAGACCAAAATATTTTCTCTAATCAGATAGAGTGTAGTTATCATCTCCCTCTTATCGAAATGTTTCTTTTGACAAAGAAGACTGTCTTCTTAACTTTTTCTTATTCTTTTTTATTTTTTAAAAGCCCTTATTTTCTCTCTTAGAATTAATACGGGTGCATTGGTTCCAAGGCATAAGAGCAGTAAGGACTAGGCAATGGGAGTTAAGTGACTTGCCCAGAGTCACCTAGATATGAAGTGTCTGAGGTCAGATTTTAGCTGAGGACCTCTTGTCTCTTGATCTGGCTCTTTATCCATTGAGCTACTTAGTTGCCATCTTTCTTGGCTTTCTAAGTTACCATGCCATTGCATCATTGAGTCATAATGATTTTGTGGTTCACTCAATATTTAGATCATTTTTTCAGATATATTTGAGGGAATTGAGGGGATTAGGATAGTATATGGTTAATTGTGGGAATTAAGTGAACCACAGTGACATTATCTTGTGCCTCAGTTCTGTCTTTTTCTTCAACCCAAACCCAAGATTTGTCACTTGTCCTCATTAAATTTCTTACTACTTGATTTAGTCCAATGGTTCAGAGGATCAACTACATTTTGAATCTTAACTTTGTCAGCTACTGTATTGGCAAGTGTACCATTTATTCCTGTTTTCAGATCATTTAAAGACTGAGGCAGCAACTCCTGAGACACTTCATGGGAGACCCTCTTCCAAGAAAGCATGGAATCATGAATGACCCACTAAGTCATTCAACCATTTCTGAATTCAAATGATTATACTATTGTCTTGACCATAGCTCTCCAAGAAAAGAATAACATGAGAGTTAACAACTGTGTGCTCAATGATAGATAAATGCGCTTTATAGCATTCCTGAGATTCTCCAGTGTGTTAACTTTTTTTAACCCTTAGCTTCTGTCTTAGAATCAATATTGTATATTGGTTCTGAGGCAGAAGGGTGGTAAGGGCTAGGCAATGGAGGGCAAGGGATTTGCCCAGGGTCACACAGCCAGGAAGTACCAGAGGCCACATTTGAATCTAGGACCTCCCATCTCTAGGCCTGGCTCCCAATCCACTGAGTCACCTAGCTGACACCTACAATTATTCTTTAAAGTACCTTTCATCCAATATCCTTGATGAAGGCACCCTGGCTCTTTATGATCATAACTTCCCTTTTCTAATCATTTTTTATATTTTAAACCAATATATTATTTCTTGCAATTGCTACTAAGTACTGATTCTAAGGCATGAGTGGCAAGTGCTAGGCAATTGTGATTAGATGACTTTCCCAGGGTCACAGAGGTAGGAAGTATCTGAGGCCAGATTTGAACCCAGGTTCTCCTGTCTCCGCTCCTGGAGCTCTATTTACTGTGCTATCTATTTGCCCCATCATTCTTTAATACTAAAGTTCACTAATTATTTCTTCAATAAAAATATACATTCTGGAATTTTGATAGGAATTGAGATTATATTCAATAATCGATTACTTATGGATTTTATTCCATCATCTTTTTAAATATTTGGACAACTTTCCCCTTCTATTATAGATTCACAAAATTTTGGGTTTTGAAGGGAACTCAGCAGCCTTGATGTTCAACCAGTACCCCCAAAATGACCCATTAAAAATTCCCTAGAGGTTGTTATCTATCCTCTGCTTGAAAATCTCTATTTAGGGGAAAGCTAATAGTGTTCAAGGTTTCCAGTTCTATTTTGGGACAGTAAGAATTGTTAGGAAATGGTTGCTTAAATCAAGTCTAAATTTCCCTTTTGAGACTTCTACCTAATGCTCCTGGTTCTTTCCTCTGTGCCCCAACAGAATGATTTTAGTTCCTATTCCACATGACAGCATGTCAAATACAAGCCAGCAACAATCATCTCCCCTATGAAACTTCTCTTCTCCTGCTAAAATATCCTGAGGTCCTTCAACCAGTTCTTATACAGTGTGATCTGTTCTTATTGAAGACATATTATCTCCTTGTGATCATGCGTCCTTTTTTAAAACCTTATTCTCTACCTTAGTAACAACTATAAGACAAAATGGAAAGAACTAAGCAAATGAGGTTAAATGACTTTCCCAGAGACCTATACCTAGGAAGTATCTGAGGCTAGGCTTGAACCCATGTCCTCCCAGCTCTAGGCTGGTGTTCTATTCACTAAGCTACCTTGCTGCCCCATGAATCTTTTCCTCTAGATTATTACTCACCATTTTATTTTTTTTTTAAATTTTACTTGATTAATTTAGAGCATTTTCCAGGATTACAAAAATCATGTTCTTTCCCTCCCTTCCCGCAACCCTTTCCCATATTTGATGCACAATTCCACTGGGTTTTGCATGTGTCTTTGGTCAATACCCATTTCCTTATTATTGATATTTGCACCAGGGTGATCATTTAGGGCTTACAACCCCAATCATATCCCCATCAACCATGTGATCAAGCAGTTGTTTTTCTTCTGTGTTTCTACTCCCACAGATTTTCCTCTGAATGTAGATAGTGTTCTTTCTCGTGAGTCCCTCAGAATTGTCCTGGATCGTTGCATTGCTACTAGTAAAGAAGTCCATTACATTTGATTGTACCACAGTGTATCTGTCTCTGTGTAGAATGTTCTCCTGGTTCTGCTCCCTTCACTCTGCATCACTTCCTGGAGGTTGTTCCAGTCTCCATGGAATTCCTCCACTTTATTATTCCATTGAGCACAATAGTATTCCATCATCAACATATACCACAATGTGTTCAGCCATTCCCCAATTGATGGGCATCCCCTCGTTTTCCAATTTTTTGCCACCACAAAGAGCACAGCTATGAATATTCTTGTACAAGTCTTTTTCCTCATCATCTCTTTGTGGTACAAACCCAGCAGTGCTATGGCTGGATCAAATCTTTTAGTGCCCTTTGGGCAGAGTTCCAAATTGCCTTCCAGAATGGTTGGATCAATTCACAACTCCACCAGCAATGCATTAATGTCCCAATTTTGCCACATTGCCTCCAACATTTATCACTTTCCATTGCTGTTATGTTAGCCAATCTGCTAGGTGTGAGGTGGTAGCTCAGAATGATTTTGATTTTCTTTTCTCTGATTACAAGAGATTTAGAATGTTTTTTTTCATGTGTTTATTGATAGTTTTCATTTCTTCATCTGAAAATTGTCTATTCATGTCCCTTGCCCATTTGTTGCTTGATTTTTTTTGTACAATTGATTTAGTTCTTTATAAATTTAAGTTATTAGACCTTTGTCAGAGGTTTTTATTTTGAAGATTTTCCCCAATTTGTTCTTTCCTTCTAATTTTAGTTTCATTGGTTTTGTTTGTACAAAACCATTTTACTTTAATATAATAAAAATTATTTATTTTATTTACATTTTGTGATTTTTTTCTAACTCTTGCTTGGTCTTAACATCACTTTCTTTCCCAAAGATCTGACAAGTATACTTTTACTTATAGTTTCATTCTTTATATTCAAGTCATTCACCCCTTCTGAGTTTATCTTGGTATAGGGTATGACATGTTGAGCTAAACCCAATCTCTTCCATACTGTCTTCCAATTTTCCCAGTAGTTTTTATCAAATAGTGTGTTTTGGTCCCCAAAACTGGGATCTTTGGGTTTATCATAGACTGTCTTGCTGAGGTCATTTACCCCAAGTCTATTCCACTGATCCTTCTTTCTGTCTCTTAGCCAGTACCATATTGTTTTGATGACTCTCGCTTTATAGGATAGTTTGAGATCTGGTACTGCTAGGCCACCTTCTTCACATTATTTTTCAATATTTCCCTAGATGTTCTTGATTTTTTGTTCTTCCAAATGAACTTTGTTATGGTTTTTTCTAATTCAGTAAAAAAAATTTCTTGGTAGTTCGATGTATATGGCACTAAATAAATAAATTAGTTTGGGTAGGATTGTCATATTTATTATGTTAGCTCATCCTACCCATAAGCAATTAATGTTTTTCCAATTATTTAGATCTAGTTTTAATTGTGTGGAAAGTGTTTTGTAGCTGTGTTGAAATAGTTCCTGTGTTTGCCTTGGCAGATAGATCCCTAAATATTTTATATTGTCTAGGGTGATTTTAAATAGAATTTTTTCCCTAACTTTTGCTGCTGAGATGTGTTGGAAATATATATAAATGTTGATGACTTATGTGGGTTTATTTTGTAACCTGCAACTTTGTTAAAGTTGTTGATTATTTCCACTAACTTTTTGGTGAATTCTCTAGGATTCTTTAAGTAGACCATCATGTCATCTGCAAAGAGTGATAACTTGGTTACCTCATTACCTATTTGAATACCTTCAATTTCTTTTTCTTCTCTAATTTCTACTGCTACTGTTTCTAGTACAATGTCAAATAGTAGAGGTGATAATGGGCATCCTTGTTTCACTCCTGATCTTATTGGGAATGCTTCTTATTTATACCATTTCAGATGATACCTGCTGATGGTTTTAAATATATACTGTTCATTATTTTTAGGAATGACCCTTCTATTCCTATGCTTTCTAGTTTTTTTAGTAGGAATGGGTGTTGTATTTTATCAAAGGCTTTTTCTGCATCTATTGAGATAATCATGTGGTTCTTGTTGGTTTGCTTGTTGATGTGGTCAATTATGTAGATGGTTTTCCTAATATTAAACCATCCTTACATTCCTGGTATAAATCCCAACTGATCATAATTAATGACTCTCATGATCACCTGTTGGAATCTCTTTGCTAACATTGTATTTAAATTTTTTTGCATCTATGTTCATTAAGGAGAATGGTTTATAATTTTCCTTCTCTGTTTTTTACCTGCCTGGCTTTGGAATCAGTATTGTATTTGTGTCATAAAAGGAATTTGGTAGAATTTCTTCTTTGAAAATTATGTCAAATAGTTTGTAGAGTATTGGCTCACTCACCATTTAAAAAAATCAATCAATCTAGAATTTTCCCAGGAAAAGAAGTCCAGGTCATTTATTTATAGCTTGTAATTTTGATTCTCTTTCCTTTAAAAATATCAGAATAACATTAGACTTTACCTAGTCTTGTGGGCCTTGTCCCATTCTCCATACCCTTTAAGATGGCTCTGATAATGACCCAGCAATTATATCTGTCAATTATGTCAGTACCTAAAGATGAGGACCAGGTGACTTGATTTTAAGGGCAGCTGGGTGCTTTCATACCATTGCCTTACTTATCTTGAGTATTCTTTATTAACAGTTTTGTTATGTCCTTTTCTCCTGTTCTGTCTAGGGTATTCTCCTGGGCAGAGAGAACAGATGCAAAATAAGATTTGAGCAGCTCTGCCTACTTTCTTTTGTCAGATATCATTATACAACTCATCCTGAACCATGAGGCAATATTCCAACCCCTCTTTTATCTGTCTTTTCCTCCATGTATAGAAAAAAACCCCCCAAATTATATGTAGTAAATGACTGTAGAATGTTCTTTAAATGCATGTGAAAGATTCATCATTTCATTGACACAAGTTCTCTTTGTATTGATGTGGACACAATTCTTTCATGGATTTGCTTTGGCCAGAAATAATCATTTCCCACTGGGCACTTGGCAGTGAGCCTCACTGGACTTAGCTAGGCTAGTCTTCAGGCAACAGAGACACAATATGTTGTTGGACAGTACTCAAAACTTTCCCAGGTTGATTGGATCTGTTGGAGCTTGTTGTCCATAGGCATAACCTTCAAGAACCCAGAGTCACCTCCATGCCAATATGAATCATCAGAAAAGGACATCCGAGGAAGGAAATGTAGATGATGATCATAGTGGTTGTGGAAGTGATGACAGTAAATAGACATTAATTGGCTTCTCCAAGCCCACGCCAATTATCAGACAATGGTGACAAACTCAGGGATAGCAACACCATTGAGTAGCATTGTGGTATAGTGTGGATAAGGAGATGACCTTGGAGTCAAGAAGACTTGGGTTCAAGGACTGCCTCTAATCCATACTAACTCTATGAACCTAAACAAGGTTTTATCTTTCAATGCCCAGCAATTCTCTAAGCTACACTATATTGTGATGTCATGTGTAGAATAATTGCTGTTCTGTCTTGGTAGAGGGTGAATGTCCCTTTTGAGATTTCCTCAGACAGGTCTAGACACCCATCCCATTCTCCACCACCAAATGTCAGAACAACAATAAATGAAAGTAAATATTGGCCTCAGAATATAAAAACCATTCAGCATTGATCTTAACCAGAAATCAGGGTCAGACTTTATGGGACAGTAAGGAGAATAATATTACAAGAACAGTGGTAATAACAATAAAAGTAACTGGAATATTGAAACTTGGCCAACTTTATCTCACTTAGACAGAATCATGGGTTTTTAGGGAAATGTTCTTCTTTCCTCTCTCCTCTCATCCCCTTCCCATATCCATTTCTTCCCTTCCTCTCTTCCTTCCAAGCCTTCCCCATTTTTTCTTCTTTTCTCCCCTTCCCTCCTTCATCCTCTCCTCTCCTTTTCTCTTCAACTTCTTGACACTCCACCAATCCCCTCCCTTGGACAGACTTGAACTCAGGTCTTTTTGACTTAAGGCAGAATGATACAAAGGAAAGAATGCTAGATATTGAGTCCTAAAACCTGGATTTTGAATTTGTCTTTGCCTCCTACTTTCTGTATAGTCTTGGGCAAGGCATTTAACCTCTCTGGACCTTAGTTTCCTCATTTGAAAAGTGAGTAGTTTGGCCTAAGTTTTCTCCGATTCTTTCCAGCTCTAGATATGTGATCTTCTGAACCCAGCTATCTGTTTGCTTGGCCATGGAACTACTGCCTGAAGAGGAAGAGGAGAATACCAATATCATCACTGACAGCAATATTATCCTAATAAAGGACTGGACTATCAAACCCTATTTCACTTGACAGAATTCAAATCCATGTCTTCTACACCCCAATTTCTTCTTTCTATCCACTGGACCATACTATTTCAGTAATCAGTTAAAGCCACCTAACTCAATGGGAAAGGCCAATTTTCTCTTCAAATGGGGAATTGTTTGTCACAATCCCTGTTTGACAGCATCCCTAGTAATGAGTGGATCCATCCAAGACCCACCAGTGATAATGCTATGGACAGTACATGTAGTTACCCCATTTAAAGAGAGAATTGATCTTCTTTCTGGGGTGGATGAGTTTCTTTGCTTAGTGAAAGAGTAATCTACAGTACAGTATACATACAGCTGCCTTTATTCCCCTTGAACAATTTCTGAAAGAAAAAGCTGACTCTTCCTTCAGCTCCAATTCCTTGGAACTTGAGATGCTGAAATCTATGGTCTTATAAGTTTGGCAACGAATAGGCAAACTAATTACTCTTTTCTTCAGTATTAAAAAAAAAGAAAAAATCATCCTCAAGTGTTTAATAAAGACCTCTGATCCAGATGAAAAAGCACTGAAATCCATCATTTCTATATTACAGCTGCCTCTGGGCTGGTCCTCTGGCTCAGACACTTGATTACTTCAGGAGGAACCAAGTCTGATTATTGCCCTGTAGAGAGGAGCTGGTCTTGCATAAGTATGATGAAAGTTTGTTGGATGAAACAAGTTTATCTTTTGTCCAAAGCTTCTTAATTTACTCCTACGATGCGGTCAAAATACTAGAGAAACTAGCTTCTTAATTAGCTCGTTGATATGGGGGACATGGAGTGCTGCTTAATGGACATTCTTTGTGGCAGCTTCCTGGGAATAGGAGTTAATGACAGAGTGAAGAAGGAAGATAAAAATGAGGGTGGTTGATTAATCAATAGTTATCCATTTTAATCAGTCAACAAATATTTATATTTTACAAATCATTTTTTGGGTAACTTTTTAACACTATATATATATTAAGGATCATTATGTCATAGATTTTGACTTTAGGGTCTATTTGGTATAATCTTTTCATTTTATAGATGAGGAAAATCAGACCCAGGATGGTTATGTAATGTCCTAGGTTACATAGGTGGCATCAGAGGTAGCATTTGAACCCAAGACACAACCATAGCTGTAGAATTTGACCCAATCTCTTTATTATATAGATGAATAAACTGCAGCCAAAGGAGGTAAAGTAATTGGCATGAGGTCACACAGGGAGTGTCAGAGGTAGGATTTAAACACAGGGTCATAGAATTAGAGGGACCTCAGAGGCCCTTTAGGCTACCCACACCACACCCCCTCATTACCATTTTTATAGGTCTAGGGAAGTAAAGTGATTTGCCCAAAGTTATGCAGGTGGAAAGCAGCTGAGTTAAATAATCTTATTCAGTACCAATAATGATTTAATAAGCACCTATTGTATGCCAGTCACTGTGCTAATTACACTGGGGATAGGAAGAGGCAAAATACAGTCCCTGCCCTCAAAAAGCTTACAGTTTAATGGTGGAAACAAAAAAAAACAAATACATGTATACAAAACAACCTATATACAGAATAAATGGGAGGTAATTTACAGAGAAAAAGCACTGAAATTAAGAGTGGAGAAAAGCTTCCTGTATAAAGGAGGATTTTAGTTGAGACTTAAAATAAGCCAGTAGGTTAGTAGTCATAGAGGAGGAAGGAGAGCATGGCAGGTGTGAAGAACAACTGGAGATAGTGACCAAACTTGAAAGATGGAGTGTCTTATTTATGGAACAGCCAGGAGTCCAGTGTCACTGGAGTGAAGAATGTATGACGGGGAAGAAGATGTAAGAAGCTTGGGATAGTGGTAGGGGACTAGATTATGAAGAGCTTTAAGGTTCTAAATGTTATAAAATGCCAAGTAGAAAATTTTGTATTTTATTCATGGGAAAAACACTTTTGAGGTGGAATGGAGGATGGATTTGTGGATTTGAGGGGAAGAGACTTGAGGCAGGCAGATCATCCAATTGACTATTGCAATACTCCAGGTATGAGGTGATGAGATGCTGTACCAGAGAGGGGGCAGTATCAGGGGAGTGAAGGAGGTTTATTTGAGAGATACTACAGAGATGAAATCCATAGCCCTTTGCAACAGTTTGGAAATGGGAGATAGGTTGAGAGATAATGGAGAGTCCAGGATAAATGCTAAATTGTGAGCCACTGGGATTATGAAGATGCTGGTGCTCTCAACCGTGATAGGAAAAGGAGGAGATGGGGAAGGGTTAGGAGAAAAGAAAATGAACTCTCTTTTAGAATGTTGAGTTTAAGATGTCTACTGGATATCCAGTTGAGATGTCCAAAAGGTAATTAGAGATGCAAGTTGAGAGGTTAGGAGAAAGGTTGGGGCAGGTGAGAGAAATTTGAGAATCATCAACAGAGAGATGGTGAAATCCATGAGGGATGATATCACTAAGCTGGAGTAGTGTAGAAGGAGAAGGAGAGAACCTTGTGGATACCTTCCTGCCCTTATTGGTTTTCTGGGCCCCTGACTCCATGCCCTGCCACTGAGCCACAGGTATGCCTAGAATATAAGCATCCTCTCCCTTGCTCTAGGCAAACCAAAGCATCAAATCCACCCCTATAATTCAGAAGTCAGAGAAAAGAAGTGTCACGTGTCAACACTACAGTAACAATGGCAACATATAATTAAAAGCAAGTAACACATTAGCCATGACTGATAATGAATGTTGAGTTGCACATCTGTGGCCCTTACTTCTTTGCTGAGAGGAACAAGGTATGTTTCCATTTTATTCTTCTGGGATCAAGATTTTCATAACAATTTCTGGTAGTTTAGCTTTTTAATATTGTCATTTGCATTATTGTAATCATTGTAGCAAACATTTGTAAAACACCTATTATGACTAAGACACCAGGGATACAAAGGCAAAACAAAACAAAAATGGTTCCTCCCCTCTGGGAGCTTGCATTTGACTGTGGGATAAAATATGTAAACAGTGAGTAAAATATAAGGTAATTTTAGTGAGGAGTAAGTCCTAACTTGGGAGGATGAGGAAAAGCTTTCCTTAAAAAAAATGGGGGGGGGTAGCTGGGTGACTCAGTGGATTGAAAGCAAGGCCTAGAGATGGGAGGTCCTGGGTTCAAACTTGACCTCAGACACATCCTAGCTGTGTGACCCTGGGCAAGTCACTTCACCTCCATTACCTAGCCCTTAACCACTCTTCTGATTTGGAACCAGTTGGTTCTAAGACCAAAGGAAAAGGTTTAAAAGTTTAAATAAATTTTTAAACATGTATTACCTGAGCTAAAGTTTCAAAGGAAATGAAGAATGTTGGTGGCAGACTGAGGAATACTGCATTCCGTATTGTGTCATTCACATTATGATGTAATTAGTGCTTCTAGGATGTGCAAAGCCAATTACTTTGTGGGGCCCAGGTGGAAAAATGTCCTAATATGGATTAGCCTTCACTCACGCTTATAGAGGACAAGGAGGACCACCCATTGCCTTAGTAAGAAACCACATAAACAGGAATGCCTGAAAAGACAAGCCCTCTGAAGACTTAACTCTAAGACTTGCGACCTCTCCATGGTCCTGGATTTATCAACAAAATATGAAGAGAGAGAGAGAAACTGACAACAGGCCACAGACTGGAGAGTTGAAAGGCTGTGCTTTCTCTTCAGGGATGGAGCCCAAACGGGAAGCAAGAACAGCAGATGGGCTGATTTGGTAATCAGTTGGAACTTGGGTATTGATTGAGGCTAGTTCTTGAAGAGATTCCCCCTCCCCACCCCCACCTCCCCCTGAGCCAAACAAGACAAGTAGGGGAAAAGAAAGAGCATGGCAAGAATGCATAACAGGTTACAAAAAGTCAAAGCTTCCAGTGATTTAGGGAAGACAGTTGTAAGCCACTGGCTAACCCATTCATAGATTCATGGGAAGCTTCTCTTAGTATTATCATTTCTATCATCTCAGTTCAAAGGATGGATAACCCATTCCACCTGAGATGCCACCATCTCTTTTGCTGTGGGCCTTCCAGTTCACCTATTTTTCTGCTTTCTGGGGAAAGCTTCATTCTCCATTTTTTTCTTGAACAACAACCAGCTATTCCCCTGTTGCTTTAAACCCAAAGCAACACTTTTAATGGGCCTGGGAAAACAAAATCTTGCAGTTAGATAGAATATCGGACAGAATTGGACTTGGACTTAGAAAGATCCAAGTTAAAATCCTTCTTCAGACACTTAATAGCTGTGGAGTCCTGGCCAAGTTATTGAAATTTAGCCTTAGTTTCTTAGCATTGTTCTCATCCCTGGAGACATTGCATCCAAAAGAGGCTCTAGTAGGAATGCTGTGACATAGCTATGGTCCTTTGGCCACATCTCCTATAGCCCCATTCTAGTTTAGAGTCAGTTCTACAGGTTTCTAGCTATGAAATGAATTCACTCAATTCAACAAAGCAAACACTGACCACATGGAAGGCACCATGTTCATATGGCTAGTAATTGGAGGAATCTGGGCTCAAACCTGGCATTTTTGACTCCTCCTTTGGGGTCTATTGAAGGTGAGTGTCTTTAAGATGCTGTGTATAGCCCAGGATGGCCCTAGCTGTTCTAGATAGCAACTAGGTTTTTTCTTGTTAGAAGCCTGCCTGACTCCAAATGAAGAACTTTCTCTGTACCAACCTTGCTTCTCTTGATGGCATCAGAGAGAGTTTGCCTGTCCTTCTTGGAAAGGATGCTGTGTGTGTGTGTGTTCTTTACTGTGTTCCTTATTGAAAATACCTTCCATTTCTTCAGTGGGGCATGCTTCTGGGTAATCTTGGACTGCTGCAAGGAACCTAATTAGCTGATGCTTGTAAAACGCCTCTGGTAGGAAGGCTGCCAGATTAGCCCCATCCCAAGGCTCACCTCTGGCCCCCAGCATGTCTTGGGAGTTGCCAGACCTCTGAAGCATCCATGGAAGTGACCACAGGTTGTGTGGTGAGTCACCATGAAATATGACCTGGAGTCTCCCAGAGCCCCCCACTGCTCCCGCTGTTATCTTGTGATATTAACAAAATCCATGTCATTGGAGTGCTGTTTGCTTGGATAATTGTCCTCCCACCCTGAGAATTGAGAGGGATAACAGAAGGAATTGGGAAGCCTGCAACTAATTACATCCACTGCTTCCTGCATAGCAGAAGGCCAAAGTATGTGAGGAGCCTTCTGGGGACTGTGCCATGTAGGTGGGGAACACTGGCACTGTTTTCTCCTAGAAGAAACTGTGGGTAGAGTCAGGTTATTGGAAATCTTTCCCCCTCTCTCATTCCCTCCTCATGTCCTCTCCTCTCCCTGCTGAGGACATTACCATTCATCCATTCACTCCCTCAAGCTGGGAGGCATCTTAACTCCTGCCTTTCCATAATCCAACCTCACTGGATCTTCTGCTAAATCTTATCAACTTTCCTTCCATGGTCCTTGTTAAGGTCCTTAACAATACAATAATAATAATATTTGCTCATAAAATAATAATTATGATAGCTAAGATCTACATAGAATTGATTATGTGCCAGGCCTGGTGCTATGAACTTTACTTATCCTCAACAACCCTAGGAGGTGGGTACTATTATTATTTTTCCCATTTTACAAATGAGAAAACTGAGTCAAACAGAGTTAGGTGACTTTCCTAAGGTCTCACAGCTAGTAATTTGAACTTGGTCCAGGGCTCACTGCACCATCTAGTTGCCCTTTAGTGTCTCTTAGCTGTGATTCTAACCTCTTCCTTACCCAACCCAGCTTCCACACATCACATAACTATCAAAGTCATTTTTTCTATGGCTTGCGGATGGCCACTGTTAACCTGTTACTTTAGGGGATCAAATGCCTGACCCCACATCTGGCATGTAAGGTCCTCTTTAGTCCATTTTCAAAATTCCTTTCTAGCTTTATTCCTTTTCACCTTTCCTCTGCTCTAGTCCAGTAGGATAAGTTGTTTCCCAAGCTTGACTTTCCATCTCCAGCCTCCAAAGGTTTACTTTCTGTGCTGGGAGTAGCCTCTTTCCTCATCTCTCTCTTCCAGATGCAGCTCAGAAGCCTCCTGATGGATGAAACTTCCCTGATCCCCCAGATGTTCATCTTCTCTTCTTCAAATAACCTCACAATTAATCTATCTGAGTATGTATTGTACCTCCCACCCCCACCCCCAGGAGAATGCAAGCTTCTTGTTGGCAGGGAGAGTTCCATGTTGGATCTCTCCATCCACAGTTACAGCACACAGCAGACATTCAATAAATGTTTGCTGAATCTAATAGAATAAGAAGTGAAAATGACAATCCCACACACTGACTAGCACAAGCTCCTCTCAGGTCAGGAAAAGTCAGATTGCATTATGGGACCCTTAAAATGAAAAACCAAAAAATCTCTAAGATTGAAATCCCGGTGACCTCCCAATGAAGCCATGCTGACTGAAATGAGATAGTAGCATTCGTAAATATATGTATGTGTACAGGAAAGTTAGGCAAAGTATTTGACATGTGTGTGCATATATGCATATGCTTAATAATACAAATATTTAATGTATTACCAATACAAATAGAATTATTAACCCCATATGTGCATATACATACCTATGTAATATTTACAATATAGACATACACATATACAATTATAGTCATTAATATAGTAACATGTAAATATACATATATGCATGTGTACTTACATGTAGTAAAACTATTTGTCACGTGAGGAGCTAGGGAGAACTAGTTAGATCTCATGTAGCATTTGAACTGTCCTTTGAAAGAATGGAGGGATTGCAGGAGTTGAGTTAAGGATGGAGAGCATGACAAGTGGGGAGGTGGGAAATTCCAACCAGAAGTCATGGAGCCTGGACATGAAATGGTCTGTGTGGTGGGGTGGGGGGCTTTGTGGAGCCGTAGGTCCTCAGGGTAAGCCTGCCAGTAAGTAGCTGTATTTGGCTGAAATGTAGAGGGTGTAAAGTGTGCTTCCTTTTATAGATGCCCCCATCTCAAAGGTGTAGACTCTATAAGTACCAGCATCAGGAGGAAGCCAGAGGGTATTCTGACAATATTTTCAGGATATAGAAAGATTGATAAGAGTTACCCTTTAGCTCTATTTCTGCTTTTTCTTTATCAGTCTAGGGTTCTTTTTTGTTGGGAGAGGGTTGGTGGTAGCCCTTTATCTCTCCCAAGAATCCCCTTTCTTCTTTAAGTTGCCTCTTCCTTTACTTCTAGATCTATTAGAATTCCCTTATCACACCCTCCTGGGCAAGCGTGTCAGTTAAATACATTCTGGGTTTAAAATGGCTAAATTCCTGAAACTCCTCAGCATTGCAGCCTTATTTCTTATAGCTCATTACCTCTCAAGCTTTAAACAGTAAGTAGAGAAGTAGGCATTCACAACCCACTCCTAGGGGAAAAAAGACCCACAGAACACTGAACAAATTGATGGGCCTTGGAATGGGAGATGAAGGTCACAAGAGGTTGTGGGAGTGAATTCTTCAGTCAAGGGGAGTTTGAAATCTCACCTGGGAGAAAGGATTGTTGTCAGACTGAAAGAAGATGATGTATGCAAAGCATTTCCTAAGCTTTAAAGCCCTAAAGAAATGCCAATTATTATTATGGGGTAAGTGGACTCATCATTAGAAAGTCCTGGGTTCAAATTCTGTTTTGGATGCTAACTTGCAATGTGAGCATAGACAAGTATCTGAGCTTCAGTTTCTTCACTAAAATTGGAGGATAAAATCTATCTCGCTTACCTCCAAAGTGGCATTTCAAGTCTTCAGTGAATTAATGCATGTAAAATTCTTTGTAAAGATTGAGAAAGAAAAGAGGATGCCTACTAGGGAAGTGCTAGAATGAGATCCAAATGGATAGAGAGCTGATTGTTAGATTTTCATTGTGAGCACTTGTGGTGGGTGCCAGGATCCCCCAGTATACCCCAACTTCCTAGAGACACCATAGGTCAAAGATTATATGAGGAATTCACCTTGTAGGGCTGGAAGCTGAACAAACATAGGATCCTCTGCCTCTAAGCTTTGGATGTATTTACACTAGCCTTAAGGTTAGGGTCTGAGCATGAAGGGATACCTCTTGTTTACATCTCAATCACATCAGGTTTCTCCAGATAACTTACCTTCATGATCCATACATCTCCAGCCTCACTTATGATCCCAAGCATCCCTAGGTTTCTCAAGATAGGTAACATGATCAGGATATCATGAATGATCTATGCTTATATTTAAGCCCCCAGACCCAAAGGCACCCATTCTGTTAGCTGTTCTCCATTGATTTCCCCTCTTGTTTGTTCCCATTGTTCATCCCCCCTTTCCTTTCCAAGTCACTTAGATTCCATCCCTTTAGGATATAAAAATCCTGAATTTTTTTCTGTTCATGGAGGCAGTTAGTCCTGAACCACTGCCTCCTGACCATTCAGCCTAAAAAAATCTGTCTTTAGAGGGTTTCCACCAGTCTGTCATTCTTGAAAGGGCATCCTCCTTGGACCAAGGATTAATCTACAGCCTCCCAAAACACACTTACACTTCTGAAATCAGCAAATGCACCAAATCATGACCTGTTTTCCTGATTACCTAGGTTTAATAAAGTTAATATTGCAGATCAGATTAAATATAAAAATGTTATGTGTGGGATGAGGTGGATCAGTGGATTGAGAGCCAAGTCTGGAGACAGGAGGTCCTAGGTTCAAATCTGGTTAAGTGATTTAATCTCCATTGCTTAATTTTTACTGCTCTTCTGCCTTGGACCCAATACACAGTATTGATTATAAGATGGAAGTTAAGAATTAAAAAAAATGTTATGTATATCTTTTTTTCCCCTGGGGAGATCTGGCTGTTCAACATTTACTGGCATTCCCGTGGTGCCCATCAATTAGGAACAACTGAACAAACTGTCAAGCCCTTTCCTGATGCCCTTCTCTCCCCACTACTAGTGCCTTCTCTCTGAGGTTATTTTTCATTAACTCTGTATATCTCCAAAATGCACGTAATTGTTTGCAAGTTGTGTCTCTCATTAGAATGTGATCTCCTTGAAGGGAGCAATTATGTCTTTGCTTTTATATCCCTAGCATTGGTACATAGTAGGTGCTTAATAGATGTTTCTTGATGAAGATGAATGCAAAGATATATTATAGTACTATAAGAAAAATGAGTATAAAAAATTCAGAAAAAACTTGTATGTGTACATAAAAGTTGAGAAGACTTATATGAACAGATACAAAGCAATTACACTCAGTAACGTGATGACCACATTACTGTATGAGAAAACATGGAAATATTTCAGGCACGTCTCTTGACTAATTCATTGACCAATTCTGACTGTTGAGGTTTGGCTGAGAAGTAGGACTCCTGATTTTCAGATGAGAGATGATGGAATAGTGGTGAAGAATGAGGCTTGTTTTGTCAGATAAGGCCAATGATTTCATGGCATTTCTGTATTATAAAGGAGAATTCTATATGGGTTGGGGAGAAAATATTGGGAAACAATTCTGATATTCTTAAAAAGAGGATCAATAAAACTTAAAAAAAATTATGATCTTGAAATCTCTAAATAAAACTAACAAACTAAATCTGGATCCTGGGGAGAGGCTGGAAGAGAGCATTCTCTCTGAGGGGTCCTGTGCTTTGTTTATATAGGTGTTGCCTAGACTGGGCTCATTCAAACAAGGTCCTGACTTCTATTTCAATAGATTAGCTCTCTTTCCTTACATTCATGCTTAAAGTATCCCCCAAAGAAGAAAGCAGAAAAGCACTCAACATATAATATGAATCAGGTATGGGATGGTTATTGATTTTCGACATACACAAAATGGCATACACAAAACAGTCATGTGGGCCTTGATTTTAAACAACCATGTATTCAGTAGTTTAGTTTCTAATTTTAGTTATACTCTTTCAGAGGAAGTGAACGCTTCCATTTCATCTGCAAATAAAGAAGTTTTTGGGAGTACTGAATAGGAATTCCAGATTTCACCTAGGATCTGCTTTGTCACAGATTTTGCTAGATAATTGGGTCAGAAATTGAGTTCATTCTCTTGCTAGAAAGTTCTGGGAGTTGTGTTGGTTAGAGTTTGAAATAGACATTGGTATGACTCATGAGTCTCTTGGGAACAAGTACTATCTCAATTATGCCCCCCCATCCATTCTTAGCCCAGTGTTTTATGATTTGGTGTTGTGGACCCCTCTGGCAGAATGAGGAAGCCTATAGGCTCTTAGAATAGTGTTTCTCAATGATTAAAATAAAATAGAGAGGATTACAAAGTTGAATGAATTAAAGCTGTGATTGTTTTTTTCCATTCAAGTCCATAGAATTTCAGAAATCTCTTTGTGAATCCCTTGGGAGGTGGGTAGTCTGTAGCTTCTAAGAGTTAGTGGTACCAGTTATCCAAAAAAGAATAATGAAGAAATATAGTCCTTGCCTCAAAGAGCTTATGTTCTTAGTGGGAAAAAATAATACATAGAGGGAAGCTAAAAGAAATCTGGAGAATTAAGAGTGGAGCTTAGAGAAGAAGGAAGGAATGGATATAGCTGACTCGGGTCCTTCCTCAAAATGGAGCTTCCTTTAGACCATGAAGAATCAGAAGTGGCCACCAAAGGGTCAAAGGAATCTTCCAAGGTGAGAAAGTTGTTAAGAACCAGGGGAGAAAGAAATCTGGAGAGTCAAGTGTGGAGTCTGGAGAGGAAGGAAAGAGAATGAAGGGCTTCTCATTCACATCATGTGAAGATTGATTAAAGAAATCGGGCATGTTTAGCCTGAAGGAAAGAAAACCCAGGAAGCACTTAATAACTGTATTCAATTATCTGAAGGACTATCATGGGGAAGAGAGATTAAATAGGTTCTGCTCAGTTCTAGAGAGCCATGGGCAGGAGCAAAAAGGCAGAATTAGGCTGGGTGTCAAGAAAATTATTCTAATAATTCGAACCGCCCAGAGGTAGAATAGATTGCCCCAAGAGATGGTAGACCTCCTTCACTTGAAGTCTTCAAATGGAGACTGAATAAGCATTATTGAATATACTGCAGAGGGAATTATTTCTGACAGGGAGGGCGGTCTTTATTGGACTAAAAGTGGCAGGGATGGACCATTACAAAATCTAAAATTCTTTGATTCTCAAGTACTTGCTTCAAATGTTTCATATACCATAAAGTACTATATAAATAGTTTTTGTTGTTCATTCAGTTGTGTCTAATTCCTCATGATCCCATAAATGATAGCTATCTGTAGGGTTATCTTGGTGAGGATACTGGAGTGGCTTGCCATTTCCTTCTCTAATGGACCTAGTGGATGTTCTTAAAATATAAATATTAGTTGTCATTTTTATAAGCTTCAGGTAGCCTCAAAAGGAAAAGGGGCTGGTTTCTGCAACTGAAATATTCCCTAGAATTTGAGTTATAATATCTTATAACTATTTTTATAACAGACTCTTCCACTGCCTAACTTTTATGGGGGTTCTTATAGAGCATTTGCTTTTGCATGCATGAGAAATATCCCTCTTTCATAACTCCCATCTCACTTTTCAAGATTCTTTGGATTTTTTCTTAAAAGTTTCAAAAGAGCACCATTTCATGAAAGCAGAATGATTTCTCCCTGTGATTTGTTTGCTTTGTGCTCATCTTTCATGATGCCTCCTCCTCCAATCTCATTCTGATTTTGAAAAGGATGGCTCCCTCTCAATGGCCTCATCAATCCCCTGTTACCTGAACCCCCTAGTGTCTGGAGGAGCTGGAGAAAAGAAACAGAACATCCCCTTTAATTAGGAGAGGTGATGTACACAGATTATACTTGAGAAATGAAGGGGGGAGAGAGAGGAGAGAGAGAGAGAGAGAGAGAGAGAGAGAGAGAGAGAGAGAGAGAGAGAGAGAGAGAGAGAGAGAGAGAGAGAGAGAGAGAGAGAGAGAGAGAGAGAGAGAGAGAGAGAATATTATTTGGCTTTAACCCAATGTTAATCTAGATTGCCCATTACAATCTCAAGTGTCCTGCCTATTGAAGGATGCAGTCCACAATGACGGTCTGTGCTCCGCTGGTGTTGCTAACAGAGAGGACTGGCTCTCCATCCATCATCGTAATTAGTGTGTCATAATTTTCTGCCCTTCTTGGCTCTGCTGTAAAAAGATAGAAGAGGCATTTAACTGACTCCAGAATTGTACCCAAATTTCTGCTGCATGTTTTATGTGAGCAGATAGCTGTATTTCTGCCCTATTTGTTTTATGTGTTTGGCCTGTGATAATGAAGCACATTTTCTCTGGAAGCACACAGCCTTAATTTTCATGTTCTACTTGCAGATATCAAGTGGTTTCACTTTTTGTTCCACTCCATTGTAAGAAAGGTAGCCATTGCTTCTATCCACATATTCTCTTATAACGGCAGTGGAATGAGTTAATTTCAGTCCCTCCACTGCCATCCCATCCCTTCCTATGCCAAAGAAATGTCTTCAGTTTTCAGTTTTGATTTGATTTCATTTGTGATGGGAATTCCCAGAGTGGAAACTCCTTCCCTTGAGGAAAATTGGTAATTCCTTTCAAAGTTAGGAACACAGAACTATTGATTTGGAGCTGTCTGGGACTTTGTAGATCTAACCCCTCCTTCATTTTACAAATGACAAAATGGAGACCCAGAGAAGGTAAAGAACTTGTCTGAGGTCCCACAGGTGATATATCAAAGGCAAGAATTGAACCCGATCCTTTGAGTCTCTAACTTCTCTCTTTTGTTAAATATAAACTTTTTTTTATCATGACAAACAATGTGGGCATTTATTTAATGAACAAAATAGTTGATTATAAATGAGACTGAAATACTGTGTCATGTAACATATATCAGATATGACAAAGGACAGTCCAAGTGTCCTCACAGTATCAGGAAAAATGGAGGGGGCCCTCCAGTGTGGATCCAACAGCTCTGTCTGGGAGAGCCATCAGTTTTTAGTGTGGGTATTTACACCCCAAATATCAGTAAATTCTACAAATCAGGGCTTGATTTTTTTTTTGGTTGATTGTCTTGACTTGAGGAAGTGATGAAGAAAATTAATATATATTAAACTTAAAAGCCTACCATGTATATACATTTTCAGAGTTGAGAGAATTTTTAAAACTCTTATCTTCCATCTAAGGATTGGTTCCAAGGGAGATGAGCACTAAGGGCTAGTCAATGGGGATTAAGTGACTTGTCCAGGGTCACACAGCCAGGAAGCCTCTGAGGCCACAGAGAGCTGAATTTTAAGCATTTACCGGTACTCTGCTGTTATGATTCATCTGAGGCAATCTTTTGGGAGTATCTGGCCATGCATGGATGGCACAGGAATGGACAGGCATGGATAGATGATCATTTGAGTCATTGGACAAAAAAGTAATAAATCGTTGAAATCACAGATAATGAAACTAGTCTGTTCCCTCTTCTGAACTTCCTTCTCATCTCCCATACATTAAAAAAGTTTCAGGAATACACCCTTCTTTTCCTTTTTTCATTGTCATTGTTACTGATCATCTCTCTCTTCCCTGCCCCTACCCCCCAAAGCTATTCAATCAAGTTGAAATAGTTAAAACAAAGCATGTTTCCTTTATGAAAATTCTTTTCATTCATTCACTCCAGTCACACATACAAAATTAGAGTTGGAAGGGCCTTCAGAGGTATCATAGTCCAACTGGAATCCAAATAGGAACTTCTGGTACTCAAAAATGGACTAGGTGAGTAGGGCTGGGTTATAAAATGAGGTCAGGGGAAAGGCCAGACAAATAAAATAGTCAGGTAGTGAAGAGATTTAAGTGATGAACAAAATAATTTACTTTTGATCCTAGAAGTAAGAGAGATGCCTTGAGGTTTATTGGTGAACTCATGTGGGGCTGGGAAGATGTTAATTGGTCAGGTTCGTGCCTTAAGTCTATGGCAGTCATTTTGCCAGCTGGGTAAAGGATGGATTAGAATTGGAAGAGATTTGACTCAGGATGACAACTTGAAAGAAGACTATTGCCTGAGTCCAGGTAGAGGGGATCTAGGGTAGTGATGGCATGAGTGGAGATGAAGGTTCTGTTATAGAGAGTTTGGGAAGACTTTAATCTATTTCCTCTGCTGCTATTTCCCAAATCCTGTGAAGTAGGGGGTTATTATTGCCCCATTTCAATTCAAGAAGCATCTGTTAAGCACTTTGCTGTGGCCTAGGGGTACGAAACCAAAAACAAAGAGTCCTTGCCATCCATGAAACTGAACCTCAGAGAGGTTTGTGACTTGGCTAGGTCAAGATACTTATGAAGGGATGTTAATAAAAATAACGATGATAATAGCCTTAATTTAGCACTTTAAGGTTGGCAAAGTACTTTACATGCTATCTCATTTGGTCCTCACAACTAATCTGTGAGGTTGGTGGAATGAATAGAATCTACCATGAGATTCAAAGCCCAGTGCAACCCATTTCTTTTTTCAGCAACTCCAAGGATTAGTAAATCGAGCCAAAATCTGTCCTTTTGCAACTTCTTCCCTTGGATTCAAGGGAGAAAAAGTCATGTTTATATTCCTAGAGTAAGCTGAGCTGTGACTGGTACATGGATGTCTTAGGATGCCCATCATTCTTGACATAGTCCCAAGGAAGAGGGAGATGGGGCTGGTGGTGAGACAGGTAATGCCAAGACAAAAAGAAGCTGAGAGCATTTATAACATTTCAGATTGGAGCCTCCTGGTCCTGGCTGGGTGACACCTGGTGGGGGATGCCAGGTTTCAGGGCCCTCCCCACTTTTACCTTCACTACTGGGTCTAGGGTATTGTCCCAGACTTTGGCCCTTTTTCTTTTGGTTTTACATCATTTCTTGAATCTATACCTCATTCTAAGAACAGAATTCATTGGTTCTGATCTTAGAATCATACAGTTTTTGCTAAAGGATCAAATCTTTAAGGCCCTCTAGATCCACTTCCTCACTTTACACTAATGGATACTTAGAGGTTAAAGAACTTCCTTAATTCATAGATAATGTGAGATAGAATTTGAATTCAGGCTCCAGATATAGAATTTTTTATAACTCTTGTCATGTTGTCTCCTTCTAAGTTTCCTCATTATGTTTTCATTCCTTCTAGGGTAATTCCCACAATTCCTATCAGAAACACCTACCTGAATGTTGATTCTATTTATTGCCATTATTTATCCCTCTCCTCCCCAGCATGGACCCTATGGTGGCATCATTTTATTCTAGCCCACATGTAACATCACCTACCTCATTACCTTCCCTTTTTTCCTCTTCTTAATGGAACTTTAATGAGCTGGAATTCAGATTTTTCTCTTCATTTTTTTCTAGAAAGGAGAAAACTATGCCCAAACCCTTTAAACTTCAGATCTAAATTTAAAGAAGTTGGATTCAGTTGTTCAGTTAATTAAATTCCCAACTGTCCCTTGGAGGTATCCGTGGGCTTATTTTCACATGTATGTATTTCCTTGCCAGAGAAAATGCATGGTAACAAATGTAACATGACTGCCAAGAAGATGCATGTGACCATATTTAATGACTTGGTACAACCAATTTCCTGGCCATTCATCACAAAGTTTGTTTTGTTGTTGGAGAATGGAAAATATTTATTGTTCTCATACTCTCCACATTTTGAAACTCCTGAAGAGACCTTCAGCTATTGAGACAATAAGCATAAAGTCCTCATAAACCTTTAAGTACTAGAGAAATGCTAACTGTTTTCATTTTAATTATTATCTCTAATTTTTCTATTAAAATCTATTTTTACATTAAAATACCCAATTAATTCTCTCCTTCCTCCCCTCCCCTCATTAGAAAAAAGGATCATTTGACAAAAAGATATATGTATATAGAAATCCATGCCTTGCTTATTTCTATTTATCAGTTCTCTTTCTGGAGGTGGATCTATCCAAGTCCTTCTCTGAACAACATTTCAGTTGCTGTCTAGAATGATCTCTTGATTCTGCTCATTGCACTTTTCAGAATTTCATGTAGATCTTTCCATGGTTTTTCCAAAATTAGCCTTTCTATCATTTCTTACAGTGTAAGAGTATTCCATCATAAGCATGTGCCACAACTTGTTTAGTCATCCCCTAATGAATGGACATCTCTTCACTTTCCAGTCCTTTGCCACAATAAAGAGAGCTACTATAAATATTATAGAATAGAAAGGTTCTTTTTCTTTTTCTTTGATCACCTTAGAAAAGAAAGCTAGCAGTATATTGCAGGGTCAAAAGGTATCACACAGTTTTATAATTCTTTGAGCATAATTCCAGGGATTTCCTGGGTACACCAGGAATAAAACTTACTTCTGTGTTTGACACAATATTAAAGGCTTGGTGGAGACATTTCATGGTCATAGGGACATAGAATTGACCAAGAAGGGAAATTAGAGATCATCTAGAGCAATCATCTCATTTTACAGATGAGGAGACTGAGATCTGACTGATAAAGTGGCTCACCCTAGGCCCTCAACTACAAATCAGGAAGTATAGGATTAGAAACTAGGTGTTCCACGTGATACCCAGTAGAATCATGCATCAGCTATGGGAGAGGTGGGGGGGGGGGGAAGGAAAAGAAAATTATCTTTGTCTCCAATGAATAATGTTTGGAAATGATCAAATAAAAAAAAGAAGAGATATGGAAAAAAAAAAGAAACTAGGTGTTCCAGTTCAGTGCCATTTTTGTGGAGGGAATTTAGGGTTAAGAGCTGAAGCTTTTATCATGGTTTAGGTAGCCCTTTCCCCCATCCATTTTCTGACTTTTTCAAATTATATCTGAATGGAACTGAAACATAGATTCAAATTTGGAAAGACCATTTGAGGGCACCTGGACTTAGTCCTACCTGAAGGACATACAAAATTATTTGCTTGTTGTTTCATTAAACTCTAAGCTCTTTGAGAGGAAAAAATCCTAGTCTTTTGCCTCCTTTTGTATCCTGAGCACTTTGCACAGGGTCTGGCCCTTAGTAGACGCTTAATAATTTTTTATTTGCCTTACTGGACTCCTAGAGGAGGTAATGCAATTACTAGTATTTCTTGTTTTGCTCCTATACATTTTGTTTTTCATTTCCTGTGTTCTTGTTGGAAAGACAACATGGTACTGTCTTAGGGATGTTAGGGAGTTGGCCTTGGAGTCAGGAAGTCTCACCTCAGATTTGTAATTGATCTGTAAGCCAGGACAAGTCACTTAATCTGTCAGAATCTAGGATTTAATTTAATTTAAGGCTAGATGGTGCTGATTTGCTTTGGAAGAGGAAGTTTTCTTATATTGAGAGAGAGAGAGACAGACAGAGAGAGAGACAGACAGACAGACAGAGAGAGAGAGAGAGAGAGAGAGAGAGAGAGAGAGAGAGAGAGAGAGAGAGAGAGAGAGAGAGAGAGAGAGAGAGAGAGAGAAAATGAATCAGTCTTGGATTCAGGGAGGCCTAAATTCAAGTCTTGCCTCTGATATCTCTCTCTCTCTCTCTCTCTCTCTCTCTCTCTCTCTCTCTCTCTCTCTCTCTCTCTCTCTCTCTCTCTCTCTCTCTCTCTCTCTCTCTCTCTCTCTCTCTCCCTACCAGACATTTGATTGTTGAAAAGTCACTTAACTTCAAATGGCCCTGGAGAACCCTCTAGGAGTTGTAGAACAAGTCATGATATGTTAAGTTAGAAGGATTCCCTCACAGCGAGTTCCCTATACCAGTAAAATTACAGGTCCTATTTAAAACAAAACCATCAAAGTAATTAACCAACCAAAAAGCCTGTGCCAGGCACAAAGACCAAACCTGGACATTTTCTACCTTTATGAGCTCACATTCTACTGGAGGGATACAGCATTTTATAGGAAATTATAAATTTAAAAAACAAAACAAAAACAAACCTCTTGCCTTCCATCTTATTATCAATACTATGCAGAAGGCTTTAGTTATTTGCCCAGGCTCAACCAGCTAGGAAGTATCTGAGTGTCACATTTGAATACAGGACCTAACATCTCTGGGTCTGACTCTCCATTCATTGAACCAGCTGGCTGACCCGTATGAATTTAATTTGAGAAGAAAAAGAGCAGTAACACCTTGGAGGATCAAGGGAGACTTCAGGACAGAGGCTGATTATCAGCTGTCTCTGAAAGGTGCAATCAATATTCAGAGAGCTGAGAGGCAGAGGTGAGGAGGTGCATTGTAGACATCTATTCAGCCAAGAAGAGGCCAGACATGGAACAAAGAGAGAACAGCTCCCAGGCCAGTATGACAGTCTATATGATGGGAAGGATATGAGGTTGAAAAGATGAGGCGGAATCAGATTGTGGAAAACTTTAAATGCCAGAATGAGAAGTTTGAATTTTATTCCTAGAAGTAATAGAAATAGATGCATGTATCATAGGAAGTGGCCATTCCAGCAGGAATTAAATTTGCAAAAAAAATTTGTTGTAATTATAAAAATATCTCAGAGTAATGCACAAAACACAAATGTGTTTTCTGGAATCATCAAGGATGTCTTGCACAAATGTCCAAATAGAATAGGGATTCTTTTTCAATAAGATACTCTTCTTCATGTTGGAAAGAACCTCAGCCACCATTTTGTCCAACCCTCATCACTAAATAAAGATGTCCTCTGTGACGTCCCACTGTCATATGTCTATTTATCTGTCTGTCTGTCTGTCTATTTATCAGTCACCTATCTACCTACTTATTTTTATATCCATCTCCTTGTCTTTATATCTCTATCTATCCATCTATCTTTGTATCTATGTATGCATTTCTCTCTTTGTCTCTCTGTCTCTCTCTGTCTCTCTCTGATTCTCTGTCTCTCTCATCTATCAATATACCTGTCATCTGCCTACCTATCTTTGTATATCTATCCATCCATTCATCCATCTAGGTATGTATATATGTATCTTCATAAAGCTAAATATACTCAGTTCCTTCAACTGATATAGTCATGGTATGATCCTGATTTTTGAAAAAGTAAAGAAATTAAAAGCCACAAACCATAGACCAGTCACCATGATACACCCTCTATGTTCAGTTGAGGGACTTAACTCTCAGTCCACTAGACCACCTCCATCTTACTGGTCTCTAGGCAGCAGATTAAAAAAAAGAGCCCTTCTTGCAAAATGTTTGCAGACCCCTTTTCTTTAATCTATTTGGACAATCCAACATTTCCCTGAAAATGACTACCAGTAATTATAATGATGATAGCAACAAAAAATAACGGTAATTGACAATAATAGCTAATATTTATGTAATATTCACTTGTGCCAGGTATTGTGCTAAGCACTTTACAATTATTATTTCATCTGATCCTCATAACAATCCTTCAAGGTAGGTGCTATTACTATTCCTATTTTGCAGTTGAGGAAACTGATGAAAGTAGAGGTTAAGTGACTTTCTTAGGGGCACACAGCTAGTAAGCAAAGTCTGAGGTTGGATTTAAATTCAGGTCTTTCTGAATCTAGGCCCAGTCCTTTATCCTCTGTGCCAATTAACCTCCCATAACAAATAAATACTAATAATAAACCATGGAATCAGTATCTTTCTTCTTTCTAAACCCTTATTTTTTGTCTTAGTAACAATTCTAAGCAAGAAGGGCTAGGACTAGACAAATAGAGTTAAAAGACTTGTCCAGGGTCACATAGCTAGTAAGTATCTGAGACTGAATTTGAACCTATGTCTCTCGAATCTAGGACTGGATTTTTATCCACTGTGCCACCTATCTGCCTCTTATATTTTTTCCATTTATTTCTGTTATGTCCAACTCTTTGTGACCTCATTTTGGAGGGTTTTCTTGGTAGAGATACGGGAGCAGTTTGTCATTTCTTTCTCTAGCTAATTCTACAGATGAGGAAACTCAGGGAAACAGTGTTAAATGACTTTTTCTAGCTAGTAAGTGTCTGAGGCCAATTTTGAACTCATGAAGATGAGTCTTCCTGACTCTAGGCTCAGTGCTCGATTCACTGTGCCACTTACCTGCCCAGAATGTTAGTATCTTGAAAGAAGGGACCTTAGAGATATAATCCCACCCAACCTTGAGCAGGCATCCTCTCCATGACATTCTCAACCTGAAGTCATTTGGCCTCTGCCTGAAAATCTCCAATGAAGGAGACATCGTGAATTCTTGGGACCTGAGACTCCAATTGAAGCAGTTCTAAATGCTACCAAGTCTTTCCCTTTGTCTAATTGTCAAATTGACAAACCCCCCAGCTACTTCCATCCAGTTATCTTATTTTTGCCTTTTTGGGATGAAGGAGAATCAATGGATTTCTTCTTCTAACAATTTAAAACAGATTTTGTCTTTTTCTCCAGACTAAACATGCTTAATTTTTTTCAACCAATCCCCACAGAAGCTAAGAACAGGAAACAAACTGAGAGTCGTCCAGTGGAACTCATGGTTGATCAAGGATGCATTCTATATCATAGTTAAAACGTGGTCATCCAGCCTCCACTTGAAGATCTTCAGCCAGATAGAACTCATTACCTCACTCTGTAGTTTGTTCCATTTTTAGATAACTCTAATTGACCTGAAAATTTTGTTTCCATCTAGATGTAATCTTCCTCCCTGTAACTTATGCCCATTTCTCTAATTCTACCCACTGGGGCCAAGTAGAACAAGAAAAATGCCTTTCATATGACAGACTTAAAAATATTGAAGATGGCTATCATTGTCCCCCTAACACATCTCATTTCCAATCTAAACATTACCACATTCTTGTGCCATGATGTCTAGTTCAGTGGCCATCATCTTCAGCTCTTTCCATCTAATCTATGTGCTTAAATTTAATTCATCAAACATTAAACACCTCATATGTACAAGTTAGCTAGGGGTAGCTAGGTGGGTCATTGGATAGAGTGCAGGGCTGGAATCAGGAAGACTTCAGACTTTTATCAGTTGTATGCCCCTAGGCAAGTCACCTAACCTTGTTTGTCTCAGTTTCCTCATTGGAAAGTGGTCATTCCAGCAGGAATTAAATTTGCAAAGAAATTTGTTGTAATTATAAAAATATCTCCATCTTTCCCCAGTGGCCAAGTGGATGAATGAATGGATTAAAAAGTATTTATTAGTCACTCCCTATGTTCTAGAAACTATGCTAAAGTCTGAGGATAAAAATACAAAAACTACTTGACCAATATAGACATCTTGTCAGAAAATGAAGCAAGTTTAATGTGGTATGATTTTTTTTATAAAGTCATGTGAGAGTTGACGTGATTATTATCTCCTTTGACATGCCTACAAACCATCCTTTAATGACATGTTCTAAAATTAGATTCTTGTCCTATACCAGGAATAGGCATCGAGTTCACTGACCAGTAGTTTGCAGGCTCTATTCTTTTCTTGGTGTATCTTATCTGCACTTCTCAGATTCTTCCCAATGCTCAAGCTATGTAGTCTGACTAATGTGGAATAAA
>NC_077233.1:20089013-20163669 GCF_027887165.1 Monodelphis domestica
ATCTTTCCTCTCCCCAGAGTCTTCTCTTTACCAGACTAAATATGCTCAGGCTATATGTGCTATAATACTATAGCCATTTTCTGAAGCCTTTTTCTAATAGATACAGTGCTGACAATAAAGGCTGGAATGTATGAGGGGCAATTAGGTGGCAAAGCAGATAGAGGGCTGGGTCTAGAGTCAGGAAGACTCTTTGTGAGTGCAAATCTGACCTAAGACCCTTACTAGTTGCACAACTCTGAAAAAGTCACTTAAATCTATTGGCCTCGGTTTTCTCACATGTCAAATGGACGTGTATAAATGGAAATTTTGAACCTTTGACTATTCCCCAGAAGTCCTTAATATTTCCCAAAATTCCCTATAATCTCTCCTGCATCTTTGGCAAGAGCACCTTATTGGTATTTAACTTGCTGTAACTCCTCCCACACCCTCTTTGGCATGATGCAGCAATCAGTGGTGATGGTGGTAAGATGGGGATTTTGAAAATGGCTAACCAGCTATGGGCACATGGTTTTTATTTTGTATCCTATTTATTATTTTATTTCTAATGATCATTTAATAAACCTCCTAAAATATAATATTTTTATTATTTGAGATATAATTTTAATTTTTACAAACTGGAGAAGAAAAGGTCAAATTATTCTAGTATTTTTGCCTAGAAAACCCCAAATGGGTTCATAAAGAGTCAGACTTGACTGAAAAATGACCAAACAACAATGTATACAGTACTTTAAGGCTGGAAAAGTATTCCATTTGAACCTCAAAACAGACCCATGAGGTAAGGATGACAGTCATTCTGACTTCTAGACGTGTGGGGCTATTTTGTCCAACTACTAATTTTTCAGATGAGGACACTGAGGCCCAGAAAGCTTTTGAATGATGCATTCAAGTTCATAAAAGTAGTAAATGTGAATGGTTAGATGTATATCATAGTTCCAGAGCCAAGATTTCTTCCACTACCCTATAGGCTCTACCCATTGCCAAAACCACCCTCCAGGGTCCCTAATTTCCTTGTTCCCTAAAAAATATGTCCCTAATATGCCTCAACCATGTACAGGAATGCTCAATCTTTTGAACCTGCCTGTACCCAAATGAAACTGGTTCAGATGTCAGGAACTACAATGCTGTAGTCATGAAGAATGACCTGTCTCTAATTCTGTATGTATTGGTCTTTTCTCCAAATTATGAGGGAAAGAGGGTAAGATGGCTTTTATTTTGACTGCACTTACTCAGTCCTCTAATTAGTGAGTGGATGTCAATCACTCTAGGACATGCTTTCATCATTTTTGGATTTCTTTTCCCTGTTTTTACAACTCTCTACTATTTTATATTCCATTTTTCCCCATTATCTGATTCCCACTTTGGACTGAGAGACTAGAAATGGTGTTGTTCATTATTGCTTCTCTTTCCAGTCATAAATATCTGACTCTTTGTGTCCCCATTTGGAGATTTCTTGGTGGAGATGCTGCAGTGGTTTGCCATTTCCTTTCCCAGCTCATTTGACAGATGATAAAACTGAGACCAAAAGGGTTAAGTGATTTGCCCAGGGTCATATGGCTAGTAAATGTCTGAGACTGAATTTGAATTCAGGAAAATTCAGGCTGACCCTCAGCCTGGTGTTCTATCTACTGTGCCACCTAGAAATATTATTTATATGTTATAGTTCATACAGTTCATATATAGTTCATACAGTATGAACATATAGTTCATACACATATAGTTCAAACACTTTTGTGTTTTTGTTTTTATACATAAAGGAGCATAACGTCTTTTCCTCACAAGAACTCTGAGGTAGGCAGGTCAGACATAATTATCCCCACCTAACATACAGGGGAAACTGAGGGCTTATGAGGTAAAGTGGTTTAACCAATAGCCACATAACTATTAGGTGTCAGAACCACAAATGGAATTCAACCAGTCAGTCAACAAATACCCATTGTTTACTATCACTCGGCTAAATATTGGAGTTACAAAGAAAGACAATAACTTGTTTCTTAACTTCAAGAAGCTTACATTCTTAGAGAGGAACCCCCATATAAATAATTGGGGGGGGGGGGCAGCAGGGTGGCTGAGTGGATTGAGAGTCAGGCCTAGAGATGGGAGATCCTGGGTTCAAATCTGCCCTCAGACACTTCCCAGCTGTGTGATCCTGTGCAATGGGGATCCCCCATTGCCTAGCCCTTACCATTCTTCTGCCTTGGAACCAATAGTTCCAAGATGGAAGGTAAGGGCTTTAAAAATAATAATAATTAGGTATATACAAGACAAAGACTGTACTGGAAAGAAATCTTAGAGGAAAGGCAATGGGTGGAGAGGCAGAGGAGACTCCAACAGAAAGAAGAATTTGACCTAAGTCATAGAGGAAGTCAGATTACTTAATTAGCAACCCTGTTTCCACTAATGCCATCTGCTAGGTATGCATTTGTAGATCTAGGTGGTTATATCACTTAACAATATTTAAACTGGCAATCTTTTTTAAGGACTTTGTGGTTAAAATAGCTCCACATACACCATTGTCTTTTATCTTGTTGATCACCTTATGAGTTGGATAGAGAAGATATACTTATCACCATTTTTTTCAGTCAATTGAGGCTTAGAGAAGTGTGGAGTCACAAAGATAATTAACAAAATGAAGATATAAACCCAATTCCTGACTAAGTGTTCTTCCCATCACAAAATAGAGTCACATGGTCATATCTAGAAGAGAAAGGATCCCCGTTGTACTCCTGAATAAGGCAATTCAGATCCTGCCCTCTATAAGGCCAGTGTCATTGTTCCATTTGGAGGAAAGGACAGGGAACCCCACTGGTATTACTAAATTACAGATCTTCATAAGGAAAGACTTGTACAAAAATATTTATAGCTTCACTCTTTGTGGTGGCAAAAAAAAACCCTGGAAAATAAGGGGATGCCCTTTGATTGGGGAATGGCTAAACAAATTGTGGTATCTGTTGTGATGTAATACTATTGTGCTAAAAGGGATAATGAACTGGAGGGATTCCATGTGAACTGGAACAACCTCTAGGAATTGATACAGAGCAAAAGGAGCAGAACCAGGAGAACATTATACATAGAGACTGATACACTCTGGCACAATCGAATGTAATGAACTTCTCTACTACCAGCAACATAATGATCCAGGACAATTCCAAGAGATTTATGAGGAAGAACATTATCCACATCCAGAGAAAGAACTGTGGGAGTAGAAACATAGAAGAACAACTGCTTGATCATATGGTTCGATGGGGATATGGTTGGGGATGTAGACTGTAAATGATCACCCTAATACAAACCTTAATAATATGGAAATAGGTCTTGATCAGTGACAAATGTAAAAACCAGTGGAGTTGCATGTTGACTATGGGAGGGGGTGGGAAGAGGGGAGGAAAGAACATGAGTCATGTAAACATGGAAAAATATTCTAAATTAATTAAATAAATAAAATTTTAAACATTAATAAATCACAAATCTTCAGTGGCTGCCTATTGCTTCTAGGATAACAGCAATGTCTCAGGTTGACATATAAAGTCCTCCACAGTCTGCCCTCTCATCTATCTTCTGATTTTTATTTGATATTCCTTGCAAGGTCAGAGAGCTAGAAGGGAGCTCAAAAGTCAACTAACCCAATCCTCTCTTTTGGCAGATCAGCAAACTGAGGTCTAAGGAGGCTAAGAGATTTGCCCATGGCCACAGAGACAGGAAATGTCAGAATTCAACCCAGACCTTCTTAAAGTTCTTCTTCCCCCCACTGGACCAAATTGCTTTCTCTCCATATGCTCTTTATTCCAGTGTGCGTCTGGCTAGCTATTCACCTGCATATACCATCATATTTCCCACCTCTGCCTTTGCGTGGAACATCTCTACATTGGTCATCCTCTCGATCCACAATAACCTCCCTTTTCTCTTCTGCCATGCAGAATTCCTGACTTCCTTCAAAACTGGTTGGTTGTCACCTAATATAGAAGGCTTTTACTTATCCTATTCTCCACCTTCACCCTCCATTGTTACTGATAGGAATTACACTGTATGTCATTGTATGTACTGGAGAAGTTTTTCAGTCTGTGCACATACTGTATGTTTAAATCCCTCCCTAAAATGGAAAATGCTTGAGAGCAGACCCTGGATCCACAGTGCATTGCTCAGTGTCTGGTACAGATAGAAAGTGCTTAATAAATCTTTGTTGAATTAATGATGATAGCTATTGCATGATATTATATCTTTACACTAAATATTGACAAAACTTTGTATTTGATCCTCACAACAACCAAGAGAGAGAAGTTGTATAATTGTTCTCATTGGATCATATGATGAAGCAAGAGAAGCTGACAGAGGGTAAATGACTTGTCTAGGGTCTCAGAGTTAATATTTGTCTGAAATGGAATTTAAGCTCATGTCTTCCTAGGACCACATTCACTATTCCCTCTGCTATGTCAAGCAGAATTAAGTTGAGAGATAATAGCGGAGCTGGGAAAAGCCAGTAATTCCAAAGGGAAAAAAAAGGGAAAAGAAATGACTCTAGGAATCCACTAAATGGAGGAGATCAAAGATGAGCAAATAAAACAAATGAGAGTGGCTGGAATCTTGAGCCAGATGGGAGGCTCAGCAGAAATGTCAAAAGACTGGAAATTACAGTTGAAGTAGATGAACGGCCCATCAAGGAGACAGATCTCAGTTGGTGGTTATTGGTTGGCCAGCACTTTGGGAAATATTTTTAGGAAATAGTTGAATATGTTTGAAGCCATATTCATCTTGGAGCAGGATTGAACAGGCTGCCATGGCAGGCAACAGGGGGATTGGAGAAATATATATATATATATAAAATGAAATGATGGGTGATCATGAGGAACAGTGGAAAGCTGTATTTGTAAGGAAGTAGAATATTGGATTCTTGGAGATTAGTCAATATACTAGACTCTTGAAAATCCCTCTTTCTCTCTCTGTTTCTTTCTCCCTCTTTCTCTTTCTCTCTTCCCCCTCCTCTCCCTCTCTCACATAATACATATATGTATCTACACAAACATTTATTATACTTATACATTCATATGTGCATATATTTATATGTATATAATTATGTATGTCTACCTGCATATGTGAATATGCCTATAAGTATGTTATATAAGTATATTTGTGTGTAGATATACATGTATGTATGTAGACATACACAACATATAGAGGATGTCTTCATTTGTTTCTCTTAAAGAGGGCTGTTCTGAGCCTCTAAAAGGAAAACAGCCCAATAAAAGAAACCTCTTAAAAACAGTGTTTTGGGGTGTCATCAGAAACTAGACTCCTTAAAAAATAATTGAAAACAAAAATAGCAAATCTTAGTTTTTGATGACTCTCAACCATTCAATCAACAGTCATTTGTAAAGCACCCAATACATGCCAGGCCCTGTTAAATGAGTGTCATAGGAAGAAAGGCATAATAACTGTCCCTGCCCTCATGGAGGTCATAGTCTAAGGGGGAAGACAATATTCAAACAACTAATATACAAACTAAATATGGTAAATAAGAGATCAATTGGAGGGGAGTTTCAAGAAAAAACAAACAAACATAAAACAAAAGACAAAACAAACATTAAGATTGAGGAGGACTTGAGGCAATGAGGTAGCTCAGTGGGTTGAGAGCCAGGCCTAGAGATGGAAGGTCCTAGGTTCAAATCTGGTCTCAGACACTTCCCAGCTGTGTGATCCTCAGCGAGTCACTTGACCCCCATTGCCTAGCCCTTACCACTCTTCTGCCTTGGAATCAATACATAGTATGGATTCTAAGATGGAAGTTAAGGGTTTTAAAAAAAGATTAAGAACTAGTAAGGCCCTTCTTGCAGAAGATGGGACTTTAGCTGAAACTTGAAGGAAGCCAGGGATGCCAGGAGGCTGGTAATAAGGAGGAAAAGTCTTCTATGCCTGAGGGTCAACCAGAAAAAATACTCAGGGCAGAGAGAGTTTGAATGGAGATAGTGAGCCATTCATGAGGAACAGCAAAGAGAACAGAGTCCCTGGATGGCAGAAAGTGTGGAGGAGAGTGAAGAATAAAAAGACTGGAAAGGTTCAGATGAGCCAATTCATGAAGGTCTTAGAAAAACAAATAGGATTTTATATTTGATCTTGACTGGAGTTGATCAAATTGGCATGTGTGATCCTTGAGATCTTCTAACCCAAGAAAGGTAGGGGAGTAGATAGATACTGAAGACCCTTCTTGAATATTACAAATGGAAGCTGAGTATTAATTTTTTCCAAAGAAGGATGTTGCTAGATACTGTGATATGCTTTTATGAAAAGAGGCTGACATTTGGAGGTAGAGAATAAGTAGGATATGTTAGTAGAAGGAATCCCTTTTGAAAGGTTCTTTTTCAAGGTGATGTTGGATTCAGAATACCTAGATTCTAGGAATCCTGCCCATGATTCCCACTGGCTGTGTGAACCCTAGGCAAGTCACTTAATTTCCCAGTGCCTCAGGTCACTATCTGAGAGTCTGAAGCAGTGGGGCAGATCTTGAAGGTCTATAAGGGAGAAGAAATTTCCTCATTTGGGTTCTCCTCTCATATCAAGTAAAATAATATTAACAACAACAAAGCTTTGGGGGAGAATTAGCACTTGAACATACAGCTGAATTTCAAAAGTGAATTTAAAATAAATATGTATTATAATATAGCAATGTTATTACTATATATGGAGAGATAAATGGAAAAGTAGAATGGTACCTGATCTGAGAATAAACCATTTATATTTTGAACACTAAATTGCATGTTGCCTATCAGAAATGGCACTTATCGGCTATGATTTGTTTAGGTAATATCCTCTCATCAGGACAAGACTAGCATGGACACAAATGCGTCCCTTAACAAGCATGGTTCTTGTTTCTCTTTTTTATTTTAATTTTATTTATTCATTTATTACTTTAAAATTCCCAAGTAACTCCCTCTGTCCCTCCTCTTCCAATGCTAGAGAAGACATACATATATACATATATAATAGAGAAGGCATCTTTTTTGACAAAAAAAGATATGTGCATATATAAACCTATGTCTTGCTTGTTTATATTAATCAGTTCTTTTTCTGGAGGTGGACATTACAATAGTTCTGTTGCTCTATATGATGTTCCCTTGGTTCTACTCATTTCACTCTTCATAATTTCTCATAGGTCTTTCCATTAAAAAAAAACAAAAAACTGACCTGATCATCATTCCTTATGTCACAGCAGTATTCCAGCCCAATTATATGCCACAACTTGTGTAGCCATTGGATCAGGAAGCATATTTCTCAAGCTATACTCCAAAGGTTGAAGGTGATCTGTGATAGGAAGAACTTTTATCACATCACACAGCAAGTGAGAAGCCAAGACTCCCTTGAGAGAGAGAGAACTATCAAGTCTTGGAGACTTTGTTGTATTGGCCTTCTTTGTCTGGGTTGTCCTTGAATGAGGACATGGTGGTAGGATCAGTTTGGGGAGTGGACAATGAGGAGTGAGACAGATCATCCTTGCTCTCAAAGAGCTCATATCCTGAAGAGAGAGATACAAAAGATTTCAGCTGCAAGTCAATAGAAAGCTCCTTAGCATGTAGAGGCAAAGCACATGGTAATACATCTTCTTTAGTTTCATTTCCATTGATACAACCATCCATGCTGCATCAATTGATGATATCAAGGATTTTGGTGGTGATACTTTTCTTAGTCTTCAGTAGATGTGGCTATTACAACATGTGTAGGCAATAGCCACATTCCATCCCCACAAGGTGAGCTGGGGAAGGCTATTGCTATTCTTAGGGCTCTTGGGTTAACCTGCCTCCCCTCAGCAGTCAGTCATGGTTAGTATTGTTGATGCTGGGAACAGTGGACTTCTCCCGAAGAACCCCTAGATAATGTCTATAGAATCTAGGACAGAAACTGATGGTCTGAGAGAGTCACCACTATTTCCTGGGCTCTTGGGGACAAATGCCCCAGGGAGTCTCCACTACTGTGAAAAGCTTTGGGTGGGAGGTGACAGTTGACCAGAACCTTGAAGGAGCCTTGGGGAAGACAGAGAATTTTCCTGACATGAAAGAAAGCTTGTTCAAAGTCACAACAGTGAGAAATGGAATATCACGCAGGGTTAATAGCAAAAGTGGCCATTTGGGGCTACTAGTGGAGAACATTTTCCCCCAATTCCTCCTCTTTCAGCCTCCAGGGCCAAAGCATGTGACTCTCCCAAAAGAGGTTGCTTTTTGAACTTAGAATTTTCTTATGCTCCCTCCCTGCTAGCTATTTGGCTTTCACTAACTTAATCCCAATTCCAAAAACAGGCATTTCTTTACAATGTTTTCCAACCCAAATCTCCATCCTGAAATGGTCAATAAAAGCCTATGGGGAAAGGCTGCTCAGGAGTGAAGAGATTAATAACAACATATATCAATGTGAGACCGAAGGATGATAGCAAAGTAAGCTGCATTTCTCTTTCGGGTTTTAGCAAAAAGCACAGGAGTATATTAAAAAACATTTGGTCATACAATATTTGCTGATCATTGCAAAAGGAGAAAAAGAATTCTGGGGAGTTTGGCCGTAAGAAGTGTTTAAGACTCAAGGGATGACTTTAGGGAAGGGGCAAGTTTGGGCATCTCTTTGGTTATTTTCTTGGGCTTTTTACGGTGCTAATTCTCTGAATCTCTGTATTTGGAAGTACCAACAGCTTTTCATTGTAATATTTAAATTAATATCCAATAACTTCAAGTATATTTATAAGATTTATTAATAAACCCTTGAATAGGAAAAAATACAGGAACAAAAGTAAAAACCTGAATAAAGATATGCGAGTAAAATTCCCCTACTGGCACTCACCCAACATTCCAGCTATGATCAACAGGGGTGTGGGGTGGAGACATGAGGGTAGAGCTAAATAAACTTATATCCTCCCTAAATTAGCATGTAACATAGATATGTTACTGGGATGCTGGGAAAGAGAGTCCCTGGGGAAATAATTCTAATTATACACCTTTAAATCAGTTTCCTAAAGTTAAACAAGATGGCAGTTGATGAGGGGGTGAAGACTAATGGGTAGAACCTTCAACCTTCACTGGGTTTCTTGTCAGTGTTAAGGTTTAATGTGGTTTTTTACATTGTGGTTCTAGGAAAATTAAGCTATATCTCTAGGTCTTGTGTCCCTTGAGACAAAAAGATAAGAGTTTTGATTATTTGAATGAACTAAAGCTATAATCATTCAGATTTATAAGGTCTTTAAGGACCTCAGATTGATCTCAAAGGTCCATCAAATCCATCCCTTTCTTTTCACAAATGAGGAAACTGAAGTCAAGATAAGATACTTTGTGACTTATCCAAGGTCTTACAGATGTTAAATAGGAGAATTAGGATTTGGATTTCATCTCCTAAAACTAAATCTACCAATATTTCCACTGGATCAATTTCCCAATAGACCTGAGAGATTAGTAGTAGGCCAAATTATTCCATTTTGTGAATGAGGAAACTGAGGTCTTCAGAGAATTCAAGTTACATGTTCATGCTCAGAAAATCACAAAATCATAGAATTTGATAGTTAGAAGGGATCTCAGTAGCCCATCTAGTCCTTTACATAACTGAAAAGGTACTGTATGATAACATTGAGATAAGTAGTCAGATATTCCCTAATGCTATACAATATGAGGAAAAGATCATTGGCTTTGAAGTCTGAAGACGTGAGTTCAACTATTCTCTCTGATGATTTCAATCAATCAAAAAACATTTATTAAATTTTTACTATGTCTCAGGTCCTTTACTAGGCATTTGGCATAAAAGGGAAGCAAAAGACAATCTCTGAATCAAGGAGCTCACAATCTAATGGGGGAGACCATATACAAATATATATATATATATGTATGTTTACATATATATATAATCAAATATATACAAGGTAAATGGGAAACAGTTATTGGATGGAAGATACTAGAATTAAAAGAATCTGGGGAAGACTTCCTAGAAATCATAGGATTTTAGCTGGGACTCAGGGGAAGCCAGAGATGTCAATGATGAGAGTACAAGAGGGAGAACACTTCAGGCATAGGGGACAGTCAGAATAATTACGGAGAGCCAAAAGATGGAATATCTTGTTCACAGAACAGCAAGGAGGCCAGTGTTACTGGATTAAAGATTATATGTTGTGGAGTAAGGTATAAGAAGATTACAAATGTAGGAGGGAGCTAGGTTATGAAGGGCTTTGTATACCAAACAGAAGATTTTGTATTTGATCTTAGAGGTGATAGTGAACCATGGGAGTTTGTTGGGAGTGGAAGTGACATGGTTAGACCTTCACTTCAGGACGATCACTTTGGTGGCTGAATAGAGCATGGATTGGTATTTACTTGAGGTAAGAAGATATACCAGTAGTATGAGGTGAGGAGAGGCTGTACTAGAGAGGTCCAGAAGAGAGAAAGGGGGTATTTGGGAGACATTGCAAAGGTGAAATAGTCAGGGTCTGTCATTAGCTTGCATATGGTATAAGAGAAATAGTGAGGAATCCAGCATGACTCCTAGGTTGAGAGTCTGGGGGACTTGAAGGATGGTGTTGCCTTCTATAGTGATAGGGAAAGGAATAGAGGGAAAGGGTTTGGGGGAAAGATGATGAGTTTTGTATATGTGATTTGAAGAAATCACTTAACCTCTAGGCTTCAATATCTCCATTTATAAAATGAAGGAAGTTGGACTAGATAGGCCCTCAGGTTTCTTCTGCCTCTGAATCTATAATCCCATAAATGATACAACCAGAGCTTAAACAAGAGTCAACAACTGAATTACTAAATGAGGCTACATCTGCATCAATGAAAAATAGATGATAATGAGTATAAACATTTTTTTTAAAGAACAAATCTGTCTCTCTCAGTCTCTCTCTGTCTATGGTTTCTTTCTGTCTCTCTCTCTGTCTCTGTCTGTCTGTCTCTCTCTCTCTGTATCTCTCTCTCCCTCCCCCCTCCCTCTCTCCCTCTCCCTCTCCTTTTTCTCTCCCTCTCTCTCCCTTCTTCCCTCCCTTCTTTCTTCCCTCCTTGCTCTTTTCTTTTTTCTTTCTTTCTTTCTTTCCTTCCCTCCCTCCCTCCCTCCCTTTTTTCTTCCTATCTTTCTTTCTTTCTCTTTCTTTCTTTCTTTCTTCCTATCTTTCTTTCTTTCTCTTTCTTTCTTTCTTTCTTTCTTTCTTTCTTTCTTTCTTTCTTTCTTTCTTTCTTTCTTTCTTTCTTTCTTTCTTTCTTTCTTTCTTTCTTTCTTTCTTCTTTCTTCTTCCTTCCTTCCTTCCTTCCTTCCTTCCTTCCTTCCTTCCTTCCTTCCTTTCTTCCTTCCTTCCTTCCTTCCTTCCTTCCTTCCTTCCTTCCTTCCTTTCTTTTTCTTTCTCTCTCTTCTCTCTCTCCTCTCTCTCTCTCTCTCTCTCTCTCTCTCTCTCTCTCTCTCTCTCTCTCTCTCTCTCATCTCTAAATGGTTGAATGTTGGACTTTATTTTGAAATGACCAGAAAGCTTCTGTCAAACAACATACATCAGTTGGTACCTAATGCCAAATATAAGCACACACACATATTGAATAGAAATTGAATATTAACTTGACTATTTTCTTGTCATTGTCATTTGTTTTTATAAGTAAAATAGTGTTCATGGAGAGGTTGGGTTATAACTGAGGTTCCCTTATATTGGACCTAATTTAGCAATTTGTGGTTGGTGGGGACATGAAGAACCTGCCAAGCAGGGCATCAGAGAGAGGCAGGAGAGCTCTGGTATAAAAGGCTAAAGCAGACTGAATCGGATATACTTATTTTCCTGGGAACTCTGGTCCTGTGGCTCCTCAGTGTAAAGAAGACCTTCCTGGTTGTGACCCTTCTCTATCTCTTAGCCTTGCATGTGGGACCTCAACAGTTCAATAAGCTCCAGTACTTGACAAGGCCCACCCTCTGGTTTTTGCTTCCATTTGGAGCCAGATTTGTACCCCACCTTCAACTCCTTTTTCCCCTAAATGGAGTGGTTTTCCCTCAATCTTGATTTCCCAGATTATCAGCATCTCTCAATTCTTATGGGTCCTAGAATATACAATGTATTGAGAGTCCGTGAAAGTTAAGAATCTTTCATTTTGGTCATCTTTTATGGAAAATGATCATCCTTTCTCCTTTGCTTTAGGGGTCTAATCCCTGGCATCTTGTTTCCTAGGTGGAGGGGATGAGAGGAGAAAGGGGGAACAGAAAACAACTGTCTGTCATGTATAAGATTCAGGGTGGTGTAAATTATGCAATGCCGCATTCTGGCTTTCTTTGCCCAAAAAGCATCACTCTGGTTGAATAAAATAATAGCTATTCAATTGGTCGTTCCCTTCTGACTGCAAGCCATTTGGAGCTCAGTCACGCTTATGAAAGCTGCTATTGACTATGTGTAGAAATACCTGGAATGAGAGGCTTCACTCCTGACATCTTTCATTCATAATTACTGCAAAGCTGCCCTGTACAGGTACAGTCAATGGCCAGTCAATATTCCCATTATAAGCTAGAGGAGGGTGAGTGGTTAGGACAGAAACACAAAACAGCCATGTTTTACACTAGCCCGATACAACCCAGATATCAGTTGGGTAGAGATGGCTGACTTTCAGCTGGAATAGCAGTGGAGGAAGCTGAACAGAAGATTCATTCGAGAATACAATTTCTATTTTTTTCTGAAAGTATTTTTGTGGTAATAGAAATTCCTGAAGGAGCACAGAACCTGAAATCAATTATAACTTCAGGCCAGAGAGGGAGAGCAGGAAAGGACCCCAAAGACCACTTATTGGGGCTTCTTGTTTTCTAGACCAAAATAACGTAAGTAACTTTCCTAAGGTCACATAAGTGGTATGTCACTAAGGTGGGATCTGGGTTCTAATTCCACCTCATGCCAGTTTTCAGGGCCATGTTCACAACTCTTCTAGCCTCTGTCTCACCTATAAAATGGAGATAATCAAAACGATTGTGCTTATCCCACCAGATTCTTTTGAGGTGCAAATAAGCTAAAGTATAGCAAATGCTTTGTAAACCTTAAAGTGCTATATAAATACATAAAGCTATTATCATTATTATTCTCAGAGGAGATTCTGGAATAGTCTGTGAAAATCATAGCATGCAAACAACAGAAGTGTTAATATCAAGTTAGAGCATTCCTTCACATTCATTCATTCACCCATCCTAGTATTGCTTGGGGGAAACTGCTCGGTAAACCTTAAAGCAATATAGAACTCCAGAGGATTATAGTTTGAGAGCTTAAAGGATCTTGAGTTATCATCTAGCACAGTCCCATCATTCTTATAGATGGGAAAACGTAGACTTAGAAAATGGAGAGGACTTGGCTAAGGTCACACAAGGAATACATTTTCAGGATTTGAACTTAGATCTTTTGACTCTGAATGCAATATTTTCCCACAAAACCATGCCTTTTATTATTGCTGTTAATATTTTAAAATAAATAATAAACAAATAAAAGCAGTTGTTTAGCACCTACTCTGTACCCTACTCCATTTTAGGTGCAGGAGAAAATAAAAGGTTAAATATACCCAGGGTCCTGTTTTCAAGATACTTATAATCTAGCAATGCTGATGATCAATTTTGTGGAACCCCAGCAATTGTGCTGTATGGAAGCAGATCCACTGATACAATACAAAATAGCTTGAACATAGCCACAGGCTATTTTGAAAGGATTGCCTAAACTTTAATATGTCCATTATATATATTTTCTCATTTAAGTCCCACAAGCTCCCAACATGGTAGGTACTGAGATCAATAGGTACCAAATATATAATTATCCTCTTTTACTATAAGGGATTTCAGTTTCAGGGATATTAATTGACTTGACCCAAATCACATGGAGAACAAATACTCAAGATGAGATTTCAATCCAAGTCATCCTGAATTAAGTTAATTGGCACAGTAGATAGAGTAATAGACTTGGAGTCTGGAAAATCCAAGTTCAAACCTAGTCTTGGACACTTACTAGAGGTGTGACCTTGCATAAGTCACTTAACCCTGTTTGCCTCAGTTTTATCATCTGTAAAATGAGCTGAAGAAGGAAATGGCAAACCACTATAATTCTCTGCCAAGAAAAGACCAAATGGGGTCATAAAGAGTTGACCCATTTGGTCTTAATATAAATATAAAGAGTTGGACATGACTGAAAAAAGGACTCAACCATGACATCCTGACTATCCACTCTATCATGCTGTTTCTCTAATCATTTTCTGTTGGGGTCAGTTATTCCCAGTGAATAAATGCATTTTGGCTGCTGTAGCTCATTTCCAGTTTGTTGTCACGTCAGGTGTGATCAAGCATTGCCCAAGTCACTTAACAAAGCAAGGGATGGCACCCTTGGGGAAATAGTCCAGTGGTTTGAGGACAAGACTTGCAAACAGAGGAAACTTGGTTCAGATTCTTGCTTGGTCACTTATCTCAAAATATCTGTGACAGTGGCCGCATGACTTCAAGTCTCTACTTTCCTCTCCTGTAAAATGATGGGGCTGGACTGCGTAGCCTCTAAAGTCCTTCTATAGCTCTAGTCTAATCTTCTACTTGAAGAAGACATTCATTTGATTGTAACAGGATGACGAGGCTTCTCCTGGTCTCATCCCCTGCATTAAAAATGAATCTCTGCACATGTCAGCCTTGGGATCCTCAAGAGATGGAGCAATGTAGAATACTGTCTTCCTGGAAAAAGAACCCTGTGTTTCCCACTCTTTCTCCTCCAGCACCACTCCTGTAAGCACCCCCAACCCAGTGTCGCTAGCAGCCTAATACCTCCACACAAGGAAGCCTAACTTTCTGGGAATATTAGCCCCAGTGTACCACTAAATCTTGTTTAAGTTACAGTCATTACTGGTTGTGATGAATGTCACTACCTGAATCTAATTTGGGTAATTTCCTGCAGCTCAAGTGTACTAGCACAGAAATGAATGTTAATTCACTGCTAATTTAGTATACTAACCCTTAATTAGCAACCCGCCAGGTCTGGAACAGCTGATTCTGAAAGCTCAGCAAACTTTTATCCAAACTAATACACACACACACACACACACACACACACACACACACACACACTCATTCCTGCATCTCACAATCCAGTGCTTCAATGCTAGGGAAGTTAATAGCACTTAAAAACAAAGCAAGATGGGGAGTTTTATTCCTCTCTTCTTAGCTAGTAAAGAAATAATACTTCCATTCCCACATGCCTTCCAGAAATGCTAAAGAGGAAATTTTACTTCTCTCCCTGTTGGAACTAGATTTAAACAATGCATTAAGAGGTGGACCCCTAAGAAGCCACTTATCTTTAGAAGATGGGGCTGAACAGCTGGCTGGGAAGATGTTGGGAGACATTGCAAGAGAGTTGAGTAAGAGCAATGAACCTTCCATTGATGCTTAACACAGTGTTCTTCAGGATGGAGTCAAGATGGGCATCTAAGGAGTCAAAATGAGTATAGAATGAGAAGCCAACATATAGCAGAAAGAAATGAACGGAAGGAACAATCATTCATAAAGTGTCTACTATATGCCAACCCCTTTACCAACCTTATCTCATTGGATCTGTTGTGGGGGGCTTGAGGTGACCCCCGGGGTTCTGGAAGGGCACCTTTTGCAAGGATGCAAGACTCTGAAACAGCTTAAAAATGAAAAGAGAAATTTATTAATTCAGAATGTCAAAATGGAATCTAGAAACTCCAGACTTGTAGCCTAATAAGAACTGATGAACTGCAAATTTTAGTACTAGCTTGTAAGTTGGAGACCCCAAAGCTTGTCCTTGTTCTCTGATCTTGTGAAAATCCACCCTGAGGGGAATCCCAGGCTAGCAGTTTCAGTCTGAATAATGGACCGAGGTACTCAGGACAAAATCTTAAGTACCAATCTGGAGTATCCTTTTGTCATAGAGGACTCTCTTATTATATCTTTGTAGTTGGACTATTGAAGCTTCTAACAGTAGGTCAAGCCCAATGGCTTGAATGATCCTCTCCTCAGTCCCTCCTAAATAATCCAGTCCTGAACTTCTCCCCTCTTTGTATCTGTCTCCAACTTCTTGGTAATTCCTATAAAATACTGATTTGCTGATGTATCCATTGTGAAGCTACTCTCCAATTTCTTGACAATGTTAATAAGCTTGAATGTGTTCTTTGTAAAGCCAATGTAAAACTCTTCAACACTGTTGTACAATGTTATAATCCCTTCTGGGAGTCTCTCCTCTAAAAGGGGAATTTTTCTGTGAATTATTGGATATGTGTCTTGGGTCACAACTTGAGGCAGTGCCCCACATTTCCTCTGTGATACCTTGGACATCTCTTGGGTCTTCTACCTGAGACAATGGCCTTCCCCTCATCTCTCTCTCTCTCTCTCTCTCTCTCTCTCTCTCTCTCTCTCTCTCTCTCTCTCTCTCTCTCTGTCTCTCTCTGTCTCTCTCTCTCTCTGTCTCTCTCTCTATCTATCTATCTCTATCTATCTATCTCTCTCTTTATCTCTCTCTCTCATTTTTTCTCTGTCTCTTAATAAAGCCTTATATTTTAAATAATTGACATTTATGGTCATATATTTTCTTAATAAGTGGTAAAGGAGTGAACTTTGAAATTTCCAAGGGCCCCTCAATTTCCACTCCACACATCCCCATTTTACAGATGAGGAAACTGAGGTAACCTGAGGTTAAGCCACTTGCCCAGGATCACACTACTAGTAAATGTCTGAGACCAGATTTGAACTCAGGTCTTTCTGACCCCAGGCTCAAGTGTTCTATCTTCTAAGCAGCCTTGTTGTTATTATTCAGTCATTCTCAGCTGTGTCTGACTGTTCCTGACTACATTTGGGAATTTCTTGGTAAAGATACTTGAGCAGTTTGCAATTTCCTTCATTTTACAGATGAGGAAACTTAAGTAAAGAGGGTCAATTAACTTGCCTAGGGTCACAAAACTAGTAAGTATCTGAGGCCAAATTTGAACTCTAATCTTCCTGACTCCATATCAAATGCTCTATCCACTGTGACACATAGCTGCCTCCTAAAAAGAGGAAATAAAAAAAATAAACATAAAACAATTGTGTCTACATCTAATAAATGATGCTGAAAAAAAGGAAGGTCTTGTGTTGGTCAGAATTCCATAGATGATCAAATAATAATAACACAAGTGGTTAAGAAGGACTTGAACTCTTAATCCAGGTCAGAATGCTTAGGAAAATGGTAGGTGTTTCCTTGTGGAATCTTATTTGATTTAGAGTTTTGAGCAGAAGTTACCCCAGGTCTCAACAGTCTCTTAAGCAACACCTAATTTGTTTGGCCATTTGGGGTCTATAAACCATATTAACTTGTTGAAAATTATCCCTGGTCTTCAGGGCCCCAAAGGTAGCATGAACTGGGACCTTAGAGATTGCTTTCCAATCCTTGGGGACATGAAACTGGGAGAACATAGCAAGTGTACCTCCATTTTGTGGATTCACAAAATATCAGAGCTAGAACGTATCAGTTCTCACATTCTAAAAAGTAGCAAACTGAAATCTAGAGAGAAAAGTTCATCTCTTTTCTGTTCAACCTGTCAACGGTGTATTCAGGTTTTCCTTGTAGCCTTCAGGATAAGGTTGTTGGTGACAAAACCATAATCAGGTTTATATCTGGAAGTACTTTCACCCAAGAGAAAATAGTCAAAGGCTGGGATCACAGCAGGGGAGAATAGTCATGCTCAAACTGAGGTGTTCTTGTCTTTACCCTCCCTTGGTCTTGGAGCAAAGATTGACCAAAGAGAGGATGAAGGCAATGTGATGGGAGCACTAGGATGAGAGATGTCTTGGCATCAATACATTGGTGTTCACAGTCCTTACTGACCAATAAAGACAAAGCACTTTCTATTCCTGAGGAGGCAGTAAGCCCCCACTGAAGTCAGGGTCCTCGTTCAAAGCCCTGTCTGCCTTAGACTACTTACATCTGCCGGGATGAACACTGCCTTCTTTCTAACTGACACTAGACTGGTGTTTTTCAGAATCTGATGCAGTTGCCTTGTCATTAGGAGGTACCAGGAAGACAGTTGATAGACTTCACATGAAAACTAACAATGTGGAACCATCAGAAATCTTAGGAAATTTTGCAAGCAACTGTTATTGGAGTAGGGCTTCAAAACTGATTCTAGCCACAAACCTGGCACCAGGAAAGCCAGCACAATGTCATTTCATTCATTAGACGGGCTAACCAATAACCTGGGTGAGCTCTGGCCAGTTAACTGTGAATACTTTGCCTGAAATGAATGTTTTTGGATCTTTCCAGACTCCTTCCCACCCACCCATCTTCAATTTATCTTTCCATTATCTTTCTATTCTTTTATTGTTTTTATCTTAACTTTTTTCAAGGCTGGAATGACATTCTTTGAAGTATTCTTTTAAAATTATACAAAATTAGTTAACAGCATATAGTAATTCTGGCATCAGTCTCTGATGGGAAGTCAGAAATTGAAAGAGAGAGAAAGAGAGAAAGAGAGAAAGAGAGAAGGAAAGAAGGAAAGAAGGAAAGAAGGAAAGAAGGAAAGAAGGAAAGAGAGAAAGAAAGAAAGAAGGGAGGAAGGGAGGAAGGAAGGGAAAAAGAAAGAGAAAGAGAGAATAAAAGAGAGAAAGAACGATAGGGAGAAAGAGTGAGAGAGAGAAAGAGGAAGAGAATGAGAGGGAGAGAAGAGAGAAAGAAAAAGAGAACAAAAAAGAAAGGAAATGAGAAAGAGAGAAAGAAAGAAGCAATGAAAGGAAGGAAGGAAGGAGAGAAAGTGAGAAGAGGGAAGGAAGGAGAGAAAGAGGAGGGAAGAAGAAACCAACAGAAACAGGCACTGACTTTTGGCTGATTAAACTGGAAAAGGATTGATCAATAGAGGAGTTGAAAATTGCTATGTGCCACTATTCCCTAAATGAACAATAGGGAACACAATTTAATACAGAAAGGGGAAGTATAAGTATAGTATAAGAACCCATAGTATAAGAACCCAAATCTATAGGCAAAGATGAATGTTCAAAGTCCCTTGTGAAATTTTGGAGTTGTCAGTGGTCTCAGTGGTGATTTCTCTGACTCCACTCAGACTCAGAAACATCTCTATACCATCTACTCAAAAATGATCATCCAGCTTGTGCTTCCAGGCCCCTAGAGAGATGGAAGTCATTTGGAGGATACAATGAATGAGACTTGAATCCAAGAGAAGTCAGAACAGTTTGGAACATGAGCCAGGTTGGAATCATCCCAATGGTCATTCATTAGGACACTATAAGTCCTTAGGCTTTTCAAAGTGCTTTGCTCACAGTGCCCCACAGGATTGGAAGGGACATGAAATAGTACATACAAAGACTTAATGTAAACATTAATGAGATATGCATTTTGGCAGATTATGATTATTTTTATTCTTTCTAATTCTCAATGAACTCCCTAGGGGCAGGGACCACATTTTTGCCTCCCCTTCCCACCTCATTCCCAGCATTTAGCACAGTGCCTGGCATATTATGGTCTTGATTTATTGACATAGTTGAGGGAAGCTGAGCTCCCAAAGGTGTAAGATAACTCACCCAAGGTCACAAGATTGGCTGGAGATAGGATATTATGAATGCTTTTTCAACCTTATCATCAGGCCTCTGCCATTTCTACTCTTAAGTTGTAAATATAGTCTTCCTCAATCTCTGAATGGAGAACATCAGTCTTATAGGCAGTCATTTGGGGGCAGCTAGGTCTGGGGACAGGGAGAATCTGACTTCTTTTTCCTAAGACTAGAACAGTGAGAGCACTCTTCTTCTATGGCCACTCTCTCTCCTTCTCCTCCCTCCCTCCCTCCTCTGATCTCTCTCTCTCTCTCTCTCTTCTCTCTCTCTCTCTCTCTCTCTCTCTCTCTCTCTCTCTCCTCTCTCTCTCTCTCTCTCTCTCTCTCTCTCTCCTCTCTCTTTCTCTCTCTCTCTCTCTCTGTCCCTTGGTACATCTCCCTCACCCACATCCAAAAGAGATAGCTTAAATTGCTTAGGGAAAACATTTCCTATATCCAGCTTTACAAATACCTATCAAATAATGAGCATTTATTAAATACTATTTATGTGCTAATTATTATTCTAGCTCCTGGGGAGAAAAAGAAAAAGTGGAAACATCACCCCCTGCCCTCAAGGAGTTTGCAGGTTAATAGAGGGAACAACATGTACATAAATAGATTTAGTTTGTTTTTTTTTTGTTTTTGCATTTGCATTTCAAATTCCTTTACTTGTTTATTTGTTACATTAAAATTCTCAGGTAACCCCCTCCTTCCTTCTCCTCCCAGCACTATTTGACAAAAGACATATTTATATATAAAACGATTATATATAAATCATATACAATATAGAATATAAACCATAAACAATAAAAAATATTTTCAAAGGAGACAAAGTCAGCTGAATCTACTTTGAAACTCCTCTAATACCATGTTATTCAGGAAGCCATAGAAGAGCAGACTTTGACCATTTTCATTTATTAAACACTCATTGACTGCTGGACATTGGCAGGGCTTTGAAATATCTCTAAGATCCCTTCCTATTCAATCATTCTATGACACCTCTAATGGGAGTGTGGAAAGTTATGGTTCAGTCTTCCCAGAGTGCCCACTTAAAGACACTGGAAATAAAAACAGTTCACCAGTGTTGGTCACTTTACAGTTTACCAAGTTTCTTTCTTCATACCTCTGTGAAGGAGATGATGCAGAAGATGTGCCCATTTTATAAATGAAGAAATTGATTCCAAGAGATTAAGTGCCATAATGAGCAGACATCTCTGTAAAAGGTAGAGAAGAAACCTGAATCCAGGTTTCCCAATACTAATCCCAATGCCCTTTCAGCCATATTATTCTACATTTCAAGAAGAGAATCCTGAATTAGATGAGGCTCTAAGGAAGTAGGGCTTATAGGAGAGTTGATACAAACAAGCCTAATTTGGGTGGGCTGGAGCCAGCTACAACTGGCAGTTGTTAAATTTGTCAGTGTCAGCATTTATACCTTGGAAAGCAGCAAACATTAGAAATCAGGACTTGATGTATCATTTTGTTGATTGTCCACATTTCAGGAAAGGATGGAGAAAATGTTAATAATGCAAATGAAAATTAAAAGTATGGACATTGATTTTTCAGAGAACCAGCTGTTAAACATTAACAGTATACTCCACCTGACTATTTAATTAGCATCTTGGATTATTGCTCTACAGTTGGAAGGGACAACAGAGGCATCTAGCCCAAATTATTCAGTTAATAGATGGGGAAACTGAGACCCAGGGAAATGAAGTGATTTATTTGCTCAGGGCCACACAAGTCATGAGTATCAAAGCAGAATAAGAAACCCAGGTCCTGTTACTCTAAAGCCAATATTTTCTCCACTCTACTTACCATTTTTTCTTCCTTCAAATCAAGCTATTGACAAATAAACTAAATTTCATGCATAAAATATTACTAAGACTTTTTTTTGGTTATTTTCTGTAAGCTCTGATCAATCTTTGTCCATTTTTTTCACTGAGAGATTTATATGGAGCCAGAGAGGTGGTACAATGGAGCAAATGCCAGAATTGAAGTCAGGAAGATGTGAGTTCAAATCCAGTCTCAGACACTTGCTAAATCTATGCACAAATCATTTAACCTGACTCATTCTCAGTTCCCTCATCTGTAAAATGATAATAATAATAATAGAAATTGCACAATGCAATTATTGTGAGGCATGTGTGAGACCATATATGCAAAGTCTCTAAGCATTCTCTCCAAGTTAGCTATCATTATTCATTTGTCCTCTAATGCCATCAGAGTGAACATTCACTGTATTCTTCTGATTCTACTTTTTTCACTTTGCAGTGTTTTTATACAGGTCTTTACAGATTTCATTATATGCCTCATGAGTGTCTATCTCAATTACTTGATGATATTCTATTATATTAGTATACCACAGTTAATTTACCCATTCTGTTATTGTTGGTCATTTATTTTGCTTCCAGTTTTTAAACTTATATATAATGGTTGCGATTAGAGGGGTAGTGGGAGTCGCCAGTTTGCTATGAAAATCTTTGTAAAGATCACTCTTCTTTTGTGCTTTTATAACTCTTTCCCAGTATATTCCAAACAATGGAATTATTGGTTCAGAGTATGATTATTTTTTAACCTTAATTCATACCAATAGAAAAGAGTTTTAGTTTTTCTTTTTTTTTTTGTCTTGAAAGGAGCATAATAGTGGATAGAGTGCTGGGCCTGAAGTCAAGAAGACTAATCTTCATGAATTCATATTTGGCCTCAGACATTTACTAACTATGTGACCCTGGGCAAGTTACTTCATCCTGTTTGTCTCACTTTCCTCATCTGTAAAATGAGCTGAAAAGGGAAGTGGCAAACTACTTGCCAAGAAAACCCCAAATGGGTTCAGAAAGAGTCAGTTATGACTGAAATGACTGAACAACAAAAGGACATGGACTTCTATGGGCATGACTGGGGAAAAAAAATCAGTGACATTCTGTGGTAGATGAAAATTATTAAACAAAGTTTCAAAGAAAGCAAATTTAGATAACATGAAGGCAATACCTTGGATTGTCAACAGAGTGTTGGGCATATCCACATGGATGTCAGATTAACATCCTCAAATGCATAATGTCCAAAATGGAACCCTTCCTCTTAATTTTGTCAAGTCTCTCCTCTTCCAAACCTCCCTACTTCTTCTGAAAGCCTTACTCAGTTTTCTTCAACCTTCTAGTGATAACTCTCACCTGTCTTGCTTTCTTGGCTGCTCTACCACCACATTGGTTTTTGACTCCAACTGGAGGCTGACTCAGTCATTAATGAGTCCCTGCCTAGGACTGCCCTATCGTCAGAAGTCCAGTCATTCATTGTATTCACTAAATTCCTGACTCACTTTCCAGTAGTCTACTTTAGGTTCACATGAGCTGACTTGTCCCCTAGTCTTCATTTTTTATTTTGCCCTTTATGTGTTCTCTCCTCTCAGTAGAAGGTCAGCTTTTTTGTAAGTAAGAAACACCTTATTTTCAGATCACAGTGCTAAGCACAGTGCCTGGAACATGTTATTCCGTTGTTTTCAGTCATGTTTGTTTGACTCTCCATGGCCCCATTTGGGGTATCCTTGCCAAAGATACTGGAGTGGTTTGCCATTTCCTTCTCCAACTCATTTTATAGATGAGGAAGCTGAGGCAAACAGGATTAAGGGACTTGCTCCAGGTCACACAGCTAATAAGTTTTCAGGCCAGATTTGAATTCATGTCTTCCTGACTCAGGCCTGGCACTCTAACAAAGTAAGAGTTTAATTAATAACCTATCAAATTATCTATACCTATTTCTATCTAATCTATCTAATCAATCTCTATCCTGTCTATTTTAGTAATCTCTCTCTCTCTCTCTCTTTCTCTCTCTCTCTCTCTCTCTCTCTCTCTCTCTCTCTCTCTCTCTCTCTCTCTCTCTCTCTCTCTCTCTGTCTCTCTGTCTCTGTCTCTGTCTCTCTCTCTCTCTCTCTCTCTCCTCTCTCTCTCTCTCTCTCTCTCTCTCTCTCTCTCTCTTTTATATTACTCATTCTATGTCTACTGCTATCCAATTATCCTTTTGGAGAAAAGCCAATTATATTTGATTCCTCTTCTTCCTCTCTCCTTATCATCTTTCACATTCTCTGAAAGAGGGCTTCTAATCTCATCAGTGAACTGAAATCTCACCAAAGTTACCAATGATTTCTTAATTGTCAACATTTGATGCTATTGACCTTCTTTTCCTGGATCCTTTCTGCTATGTGAATTTTCATAAAACTTTGCTCTCTTAGTTCTCTTCTTACCTGTCTGGCCACTGCCTCATAGTCTCCTTTTCTGAATCTTCATCTATGTTATGTCTATTGACTATGGGTATCTTCTAATACACTTTTCTGGACCTCCTTCCCTTCTCTTCACACACAAGACCTCATATTCCCTGTTGAGCTCAAACATTATTTCTGTGCTGATGATTTCCAGGTCTAATGGGGGAGATAACATTTATATGTGTATGTATATATAAAGCTGATCCAAGTTAATGTTAGAGAATGGATCAAGAATTAAAGAGAACACTCAGGTTACATACCTGGGCAACTTAGAAGAATGATTGGAAGTATTGTGGAAGTTTGGGAAAGGAATGGATTTAGGGTAAAAGACAATGAGTTCATTCATAATGTTGACTTTGGGATACCTTCAGGATGTCCAATGTGAAATGGTCAATAGGTAATTGGTGATGCAGAGAAATCAATTTATACTTTTTCTTTGTTTGAGTTTAACCTATGTGGCCTCCCAGATATATAACCTGCCTCAGTTTCTCTCCTGAGCTCCAGTCCCCTTTCAAAAAATACCTGTTAGGCATTTCAAATGGTATTCTCCAAAGTTTCAAAAACTTTGCACATCCAAAACAAGTCATCATTTTTCTAAATCCATTCCTCTTTTGAACTTCTCCATTACTGTTGAGGGCACAGTCATCCTTCTGGTCATTTAGGTTTGCAATATCATCATCATCGTTGACTAGTGCCTTGCCCTCTGTGGTCACCTTACCTTTATTTTGTATATCTCCTGTATGTTCCTATATATGTAAGTGCTGTCTCCTACTATTAGAATGTGAATGTCCTCAGAGAAAGAAAAATGATCCGTGATAATTTATTAAGCACCTACTATATACCAGGAAATATTTAAGAAATGTGATCTTTATTTTTTATTTAAATTTATTAGTTCATTGGTTACATTAAAATTCTCAATTAACTCTCTCCCTCACTCCCTTCTCTCATTAGAGAAGGCATCATTTGACAAAAAAAGACATATGTTTTTAGAAATTTATTTCTTACTTATTTCTACTATCAGTATTTTTTTTCCTCTGGAGTAGGACATACACAAATTATTCTTCAAAAATATTTATTTTGCTACATATAAAGTTTTGTAGGTTCTGCTCATTTCATTTTCATAATTTCATGTAGATTATTCAGTGTTTTTTTTCTCCCCAAAATTAACTTTCTCATCATTTCTGACCGGGTATTTGTATCCCTTCATGATCCTATAACACAACTCGTTAAGCCATTCCCCAATTGATGGATATCCCTTTGATTTACAGGTCTTTGTCACCACAAAGAGAGCTGCTATAAATATAACATATAGGTTCTTTTATTTTCTTTGATCACCTTAAAGAAATAGACCTAATAGTGACATTTCAGGGTCAAAAAGTATATACTCATCCCTTGTTATATTGGGGTTCATTCATCGCTTCACTGTATCAAGGGTTTTATATATATATATATATATATATATATATAATTCTATATCATTGAGTTATACTTATCAGGGCACACTATTGACTGATGTAATGAAAAGAAACCAACCACATCACTTTGTCTGTATCCTAGGCCCTGATTGGCTCAGTGACCATAGGTTAATAAGAGTGTGGAAAAGTGTTATAAGAGATTGGCTAAGGTTTATAAAACTTTAATATAGATATAAATAATAAAATAAATATAACATAGCTACTTCATGGATTTTCACCTGTCACAGGGTCTCTGGAATGTAACTCCCATGATAGGTGAGGGATCACTGTATACAGTTTTATAACTCCAAACATAATTCCAGATTATTCTCCAAAATGGTTGGATCAGTTCACAGTTCTACCAACAGTGTATTATAATCCCTTCAAAATTTGTCTTTTGTCCTTTTATCATTTTAGACAATCTGATAGGTGTGAAATGATATATCAGAATAGTTTTGATATGCATTTCTCTAATAAATAGTGAATTAGAGCATTTTAAAGGATGCCAAAGAGAGGGGGGCAGAAAGAGCGAGAGAGAGAGAGAGAGAGAGAGAGAAACAGAGAGAGAGAGAGAGAAGAAAAGAGAAAAAAAGAAAAGAAAAATAGGAAGAAGTGGTATTTGGGAAGAATCCTGGAGTTTGAGGGATTTCTAGTTGGTTGTTTGTTTTTGGTTTTGTTTTTTTTCCCCTGAGATGGTTGTAGGTTTACCTGATCTGATTTTTACCTGGGGCAGTAAGTAAAACCCTTTCAGATTCTTTGAACTGGATCTGTTTTCAAAGGAACTAAAAATGCTATCTGGACATATCTCTCTGCTCAATAAAAAAGGAATTATGAATTAAAAAGAAAAGAAATCTGTTTGATGAAATGACCAATTATGATTCCAGAGGACTCATTGTAAAATATACTCCCCACCTCTTGACAGAGAAATGAAAGGTACAGAATGAGACATATGGTTTTAGCCTGGCCAATGTGGGAATTTGTTTTTCTTGTCTATGGTAATTCGTGACAAGATTTTCTTTATCTTTTCTAATTTATTTCCAAATTTAAAGGCAAAGGAGAGAATATCACTTTTTGTTTGTTAAAAAAGTATTATTTACAAATTATTTTAAAATCCTAGAGGAAAGGTATTATTTTGCTTTCTTGCTTGAACCCTATCCAGTCTTGTCAATTATACATCAATAGCATCTTTTACATCCATCTCCTTCCTTTATTTATCCAGCCACCACCCAACTGTAGATATTCATCACCTCTTACCTGCTTCTTCTAACAACTTCTTAGCTGGTCACCATATCAGCTGTGTCTTATCTTTCTAACCCTGGTGTCTAACACAGTGTCCCCCAAATATATTAGGGATAGACTAAATATTTGTTGAACAGAAGAGAACAGATCATGAAACTCCCTGGGAAGTTACTTTCTCTAGCCTGATGTTTCCAATTTAAAACCAAAAGAAAAATAAAGGAATCCCACTCTCTAGGCTTCCCATTACTACCAACAACAATTCAACCAAATTTGGCTGCTACACCACTGTGTGCCAAGCAAAGTTATTAAGACAGAAAATGAAACGCTGCCTGCCCTCCAGAAATTTACATCCTTTTGGGAGAAGCACAATGGAGAATCATAAGTTTATAGCTAGAATGGCTCTTAGAAATCACTTAGTCCAAACCCTCTCATTTGTTCTAATAAGGTCACTGATATCCAGAAAATTTAAATAATTTGACTAAGGTCTTACAGGTTCGAACCCATAGTCCTCTGACTCCCACTCCAGTGCTACACTGCCTTTTGCAAAATCCAAGGTAAGTAAATAAAATATAAACAAAGCTATACATAAATATAAAATATATATATATAATTATTTCAAGACAGGAAAGAGTGCTAATAAGTTGGATGTCACAATTGAGCTAGCTATACTTTTTAGTAAGCTAGGGATTTCAAAAGGGAAAACTTTCTAAAAAGTTGGCCATCCAAATCCCCAGAATAGAAGCCTATTTTTATGGATTCTATGTGGTGATATTCCAGATGGTCCTGGAACATCTCAGGTGTTCTCATTTCTAAACCCAGTTTTCTGCCTCAAAATTTGTCCTGTCACAGAAGCATGGGGCAAGACCAAATACTAATAGGAGAAATTACTGTGGGGTTGTAGAAGAAATACTTCATTCAAGTCTTTGGACTGCCACTTGGCATGGTCTCTGAAACTTCATTTCCTTATCTATGTAATGGGAGTAATGAAGTTTTCCTTAACTACCTCACAAGGTTTTTATGATCATGAAATGAGCTGATGTACAAAGCACATTGCAAGAAGCCTGTGCTTAGATTAGAAGGGAAGAAAGGGGTGATTTTGTGCACATGTCTTAGCCAAATATATTTTCCTCTTCAATTTAAGTTAAAGTGTTTTGTTAAATTGGGTATGGCATGAAGGTAAGGGGTTAGGATCAGGATGGGTGGGTGGGATTTCTTTGGCAGTGAAGTATCCTCTTTCTTTCTTGATGCAATCACAAGACCATTTAATTCAGGAGGTTGAAGCCTGACAAGGGACTGAGTGAAATCCCTGGGGAATCCATATGCAGGCATTGAAGGGGAACTAAGAGGCCATGAAGCCTGAAGGCCTGAATAAGCCAAATGTCAGGAGTAAAAATGATCATTTCAGGGGAGTTCATAACTATGTGTGGCTGTGTACAATTTTCTGAGCTGTAAAACCCAGTCTGGGGTCTTTGTCTCTTTTCCACTGAGTCTTATGAAATAATTTTCCACACAGATTAAAATTTCCTTCAACAAATTAATATAGCCATTGTCTAATTTTGCATATCTCTCCTTCATATCTTCTATGTTCTAGTCCAACTGAATGATTGACTGATCCAATCCATGATGTCCCATCACCATCCCCTCCATACCCTGACCCAAGTAGTCTTCCATACCTAGAAAGCTTTCTTTCTTCACCTCCACCTCTTAGTATACTCCATTTTCTTTAAGCTTCATTATAGATACTCCTTCCTATATATGAGCCTTTCCTGACTCCAGTGGTTAATGTTCTCTGAATCCAGAAATAAATTTGCATTTTACTTATTTATAGTTATATTTTCTCATCCCCTCTGCCTTCCCATTTTCTCCCACTATGTCATAAGCTCTTCATGGGCAAATACTGTATGTTTTTGCTTCATTCTTTTAGTCCCTAATACAGGGCCTGGCAAATAACAGATATTTTAAAATGGTTATTGAATTGAATTGGATCATAAATCCACTGATATGGAATCAGTTAGTCATACAACTAATAAGTATGGGAGGTAGACTTTAAATTTAAGTCTTCCTGAGTCCAAATCCAGTGTTCTACCTACTCCATCATGCTACCATTTTGAATAAAATTAAATATCTTTGTTGGATTATGCCCTGGATACCCTCAAACTCCCTATTCCTCCAGTAACACATCATGCTCAATGTAGTTTTCCTTGGTACACTGTTGTGGCCCTGGCCATGATGTAGACTTTCAGATGAAATTGTGAGAACAGTGGTCCCCAGATGTGGTTTATAATCTTTTAAACCTGAATGACTTAGAATATTATGTATTGTATGAGTCAGGATTCCAATCTAAGACCATTCATCCAGGTATGCAGGCAATATAATTGCATCTTTGCTGCTATTCAAAGAATCCAAAAAATATTTTTTAAAAAGTTTCCAAAGAAACCTTTCTATATAAAAGCAAAATAATGGAATTTTGCAACATTTAAAAGCCTTTCTTTTCATGACTGATTCTGAATCAAACTATGGACTCATGGCATACAACTTGATACTCACTGGAATGTACAAAATGATAGAAGTGAAAAATGAAGAATACATTTAGGCTGAAGCAATAGGATCGGCTGAGCTTAAAAAAAAACACCACAATACAACAACATCCTTAATAGGTGCACATGCTCAAAACATGAAGACTATGCTTTGGTACGGGAAGAGATCACAAAAGGGAAGCTTTTATCTTAGCACAAGAGAGATTTGAGGGAGAAACAAGGAAGCTCATTTCTCTTGTGATAACACAATTTCTCTCCACTTACCAAAAGTCAGAAACAGGATAATGAACATATTAAGTGTGAATACACCAGCAATGTCATGGATTGGTAACAACTATGGTCTCAAGTACTTTCTTTCATGGGTCCCATTCAAAGGATGGGCCAGCTCTACAGTTATAAAGAAGGCTGTTGTGTCCTTAACAAAACATTGATTTTTTTATTGAGTTGATCTCAAAAGAAATGAAAGAAAGGGGAAAATGACATCAGATTTTTCTTTCCTTAAATGGAAGCTCAATTCTTTTTTTTAATGTCTCTATATGAGTGAGAACACTAGAATACTTGTCATGATAGAGAAGATTCTCAGATTCAAAGTAGGAAGGTAGACTGCAAGCTCTCTGATGGCAAGGACTATGCCATTTTTGTCACCGTTTTGCCATCATCTAATAGTGTCTGGCACATAATAATCATTTAGGAAATTATTGAATTCCTTATGGAGTCATAGATTGCCTGTCCACTTTTCTACACACTCCATTGTCATCATGCTGTCTTTCTAAATTGAATTGAACAGGTTTTTGTTTTATGTAGCTGGATGCATATCTTATTTTTTCCCCATTAACACTTCATACTGAATAAGCTGTTGCTTGGTATACTCTATGATAACTGTGTGTTGAAAGGACATCAAAGACTATATGGTCTTTTTATATATCTTTTAGTATTTTACATACATCCTTTTTTACATATGAGGAAAGTGAATCTCAGAGAGTTTAAATATCTTGTCCAAGATTACATAAATTAAATATCAGAAACTCTATTTGAATTCACCTTTTCTGACCCCAGAGAAAGAACCAAATAATGGCACAATGCTTGTTTTAGATAATTGATTCCCCTAAAATGAGTCTTGGGAGAGGTAGTAGAACTTTTTTAGGCAACTCATCTGGATATCTCATGGTAGCAAAATTTTGTGAAATTCTCAGTTGATTTTGAATCAAAAATTAAATCTTCTTCTTCATTGCTTTTGGAAAGAGTATGGTACTCTCAGCTCCCTCATTTGTGCTTAGTAGGTAAAAAAAAAAACATTCATTGAAGGGTAAATTTGACAGCTGGATGTATTTGCCTTAGGTGAAGTTCAAATGTTCCCCCATCTTTTGCCTGAATTGGTCAAGATGCAGGTAGGCAAGTGAACAGACATATAGACTAATAGAACTTAGCTTGTTAGATTTCTTTGGCTCAGTGGGGAACTGAAGAAAAGTCCAATAATATTTTCTTTGGAAACCATTTCTTCTGAAAGGCAATGAATGAAGATAACATATAGAAAAGAAAGTTGGGGGTATACTCATCACATTTCCACAAAGTTCTGTGCTTAGCATGGTCTAGAATCATGACTCTAATTTCTAGTCCCAGGCCATGGTTTTGGGGCTCATGCTAAAAGTTTCTCTGAATGAATGAAAACAACTCTCTCTCTCCCTCTTTTGGGTTCTGATTTGATTTCTTACTTACTCCCATTTTTATGCTCTTACTGTTTATTGATTTGACAAATGTGAATCGCTGTTCAACAAACAGGGCTGCCTTAATGCGTTAAAAGCTCATTATGAGGATAATGGACGGGAAAGCAAGAAAGAATCAAATGATGTGAGTGTAAAAGGCTTTTCCCTAGACAGCCAGAAATAAATTGAAAACAAATTCAATTAAAATAACATTCAACCTCTTTATTCCTGCAGTGGTATGGTTTTTCTACATCAGGTACACAAAGATAATGACTTCCTTGGAAAGGGTGAAAGGGTACCCATGGCAGAATTGGAACAGATCAAACAGAGCCTTTTGGGGGGTAAATAGGCTGCTTCTAGGAAACTGCTGGGTTGGTTGGAAGTTAAGTTTCTCCTCCTCCAAAAGAGCCCTCCCCTCACTGCTACAACCTTCACTCTGAAATTAACTTCAATTTGCCCATAGTATATATACATAGTGATTTGCATATTATATCCCCTGTTAAAATATAAAATCCTTGAAGGCAGGAACTCTTCTTTACCCCTGCATCTGGATCCCTGATATTTAGCACACTCCCTGGCATGTAGGCAACTCCTAATAAATGCATGTTGAAACATGGCTTCAAAAAAAAAAGTGATCTCGGGACAGCTGGTTGGCTCAGTGGATTGAGAGTCAGGCCTAGAGATAGGAAGTCCTAGGTTCAAATCTGGCCTCAGACACTTCCCAGCTGTGTGAACCTGGGCAAGACACATAACCCCCATTGCCTAGCCCATACCACTCTTCTACCTTGGAGCAATACACAGTATTGACTCCAAGATGGAAGGTAAGATTTTTTTTTAAAAAGTGATCTCTTCTGCAGAGAGAAGAGGTTAATGGATAAGGAACATTTTATACTTTTTTTTTCAGATTTTGTTAATGTTACTGGTTTTCCAGGATTTTTTTTGGTCTCTTCTTCTTTTTCTCTTTTAGTCCTTAAGAATAGTAATTTTTTTTTTGAGATGACTATCTGGGAAAGGGGAGGATTTGGAGAGAAATTCTGTTAATGTAAAAGACAAAAGATAGCAATAACATTTTACTTAAAAATAAAGGCTTATTTCCTATGGTGATCATGGAAAAAGGAAAAGAAGCTATATATTCTAAAATATTTATAGCAACTCTTTTGTGGTGGCAAAGAACTGGAAACTGAAGAGATGTCCATCACCTGGGGAATGGCTGAACAAGTTGTAGTATATGCATTTAATGAAATATTATGGTGCCATAAGAAATGACAAAGAAGATGATCACAAAAAAAAACAACAACCTGGAAAGACATATTAAATGACAAAGTTAAAGGAGGAGAACAAAAATATAGCAACAACAATAATGTAAGATGATCAAATGTGAATGACTTAACAATTATCAACAAGATAAGACTATCGATCATCATAGAAGGAATACATGGAATCTAAATTCAGATTGAAACATACTTCACTTTATTTTGAAAAGCTTCTTCACTTTATTGCCTCTATGAATTTTTCTGTGATGTAAGTAATATATGTCTTGTTTCACAGCATGACAAACATGGAAATATGTATTATATGATAATAAATATACAGTCATTATTACCTGCCTTCTTGGGGATGGGGAAAGACTGTGTGGGGAAAGAATGAGACATAGATTCATGGATATAGCTAATGTGAAAATTTATTTCTCTTGGATAAGCATGTTTGTTATAATTTATAACATTTTAAATAAATCATAAGTATATTATCATGTTACATATTATGTAATGCTTTATATATATAATAATTTTAAAAGTTTTTTGACTAGTTGATTTATTGATTGACTTGTTGGAGTCTCTTGACCTGATGTTGGTTGAACAATGATGATAATAATGGTGATAACACAGATGGTGATGATAAGTAGCATTTATATTGTGTTATAAGATTTGCAAAGTACTTTACAGATATTATATCATTTGATCCTTATAAAAACACTGGGAGGTAGGCTTTATTATTCCCAGTTAAAAATGAGGATCATTGAACTCACCTAAGCAACCTTCTTTAGGTTAAAAAACCCAAAGATGCTAGATGAAACACTTGTGTGTTTTTGTGTGTATATGTGTGTACTTACATGTGCATGCATACATATGTATGTGTGTGCTGGTGTAGTGATCATATCTGAAGAACCTCCTTAGGGGTGGGAGTGGGACCAGTATTGTAAGCATAGGTTTGAAGAATAATAAGTTCAGAGCTAGAAACAATCTCATTGAGTTCCTTTTAAAAAATAGGTAAGAAAATGGATGACCAAGTGGAATGATCCAATATCACACATCTAATACATCAGAGAGGAGATATTTGGACCTAAAATCTATTACTCTAATCCAGTACTTTTTTCATTGCACACAAAGAACAGGGTTCCAGTTCTGCCTCTGATACACATTAGTCACATGACCATTGGCAAGTCATTTAACCTTTCAGTGTCCCAAGAAACAGAAAAGTCATTCATATGCAATTTTGGTGGAGATATTTTTCATAGTGGGAGTTCCTCACAATGATAGTCCAGGCCAAAAGAATTGCTTTTAAGAAAATAGGGAATTCTATATTATTGAGTCTGACAATATAGTTGAGTAGGAAATAGTTGATTTAGAATTATAAGCCTGAGTACTCTGTCCCATACCTTTGCCAAAGGAACAGATCAGTCAGAGATATGCTCTGCCTAACTGAATTTCCTTTAATTTTCCTGAGTTAGTTAGAATGTGCCTAAAATCTGAACCTCAAAGATTTGATTCTCCAATAGTCAAAATTTTCTTGATTTCCCCAAATATAAATGCCAAAGACTTTGCATTTACTTTGCATCGATTTAGTAATTATTTATAAATACAAAAATCCCACCTCTTACAGGAAGCCTTCTCTAACCCTTCTTCATTTCAATGCCTTCCTTTTATTAATGGTTCCCCATTTATCCTGCATATGACCTGCTTTGTATAGATTTGTTTGCATGTTGTCTCCTTAATTATATTGTAAGCTCCTTTAAGACAAAGACTGTCTTTTAACTCTTTTTTTTTTAATCTCAGCACCAAGGACAGTGCCTGGCTCAGAGTAGATGCTTAATAAATCTTTATTTAATTGAATTGAAATATGTGCGTGTTGCTTCTCCTTATAGAATGCAAACTCCTTGAGAAGATAGTCTCCTTCTTTGTCTTTGCATCCCCATCACCCAATGGAGAAGCTGGCACATAGTAGGTGCTCAATATCACTAAACAAGTTATTCTCAGTAATTTTCCCTGTTCCTGCTTTTAGCTACCTTTTTGATAACTTTTATCATTAGAATATAAGATCCTTGAGACAAAGGACTATCTTTCTGCTTCTGTCTAAACTCCCAGCAGCTATGACCAGGGCTTGACACATTAGGAAGAACTTAATAAATGGTTCTTGACTCAACTTAGTAATTGATTTTCCCAAGGATAACTGTTTCCCAGTTTCCCTAACCTTGGATACTTTGGGGATATGAATTCCACAGGAAAATGTGGGAGAGTTTTGGACTTGAGGTTCAGAAAGAGACAAGCTTTAAATCCTATTGCTGCTACTTATCAGTTAAGTGGCCCTGGAGAAGTCCCTTTATGTCATTCATTAGATTTAAGTTTCTGTTTGTATCCCCAACACTTAGCATGGTGTCTGGTACATAGTAGATGCTTCATAAATGAGTATTGACTTCTCATTGCCTTTCCTCAGATTCTTCACATAAAATAGTATTCAAAATTCACATTGATGCGAGGAGAGGGTTCTGTAGATTTTGAAGTCTCCTAGAAGTGGGATTTATTATTATTTCTCTAAACCATTAATGCCATGGGGAAAATGCCTGCAAACCTGAGCCCTGTTAACAATGAGTTCATAGAGACATCTTGATCTCAGGAGAAATCCAGCTGTGATAGGCAGCTTGCTACAATTGTCACAGTTGGACCTGGTTGGAATATCACCATTTGAAATTCTGTCTCAACTCAGAATGTTTTTTCCCCCTTTCAGTCTGTTGAAGTTTTAATGACTGCTTTTGGAAGCTGCTTCTGTCCTGGAAATGTAGTTTTTGCCTGGTGAGTTTGTTGCTTGTGATTCTGTGACTCATTCACAACTTCTCACAGTGCACTTCAAGGGACTGAGACTAGGAGTTAGAACCAAGCTAGGGAGAAGGTCTTTTTTCTCTAGCCCTGCCTCACCTAGACAAACTTTTTCATGTACTTTATTTTGAGTTCATTAATAGTGCTTGTTAGGATTTCTTATACCCCTTTAGGAATCATGTTCGTGATTGCATATATATGTTAAGATAACATGACACTTTCCTGGCAAGAGACTGGAATACAGTGAGTGTGGAATTTTGCATCTGTTTACATACATCATAGATGTATGTGATGGCAAACCTTTTAGAGGAGTGGGTAATGTGATCAATGTCCTCAGGTGAGGGAGAGGGGAGCAGCTTGTCCCCCCATCTTTTTGGCATTCTACTAATGAACTCTGGCAAACTCTGGGCTGGGGTGATGATGTGTGTGCCCACAGAGAGGACTCTGCATACTCCCTCTGGCATGCATGCCATAGGTCCACCACTATGGGATTAGAGCTATCCATACCTTAGAAACCATCTGGTCCCATTTCCTCATTTTAAGATTAGGAAATGGAGGCTCAGAGAGTTTAAATTACTTTTCCAAGGTTGCCCAAATGTTAGAAGAGAAGAGGCATTTGTAAGGTTTTCTGACTCCAAATTCAATGCTCTTTCCACAATACCATGTAATCATATGTGGACCATAAAGTAACTGGTGTGGAAGGTGAATCATTTCTAAATGAGGGGGGAGGGGGGAATCTGCTCTTTATTGTCTTCTATGCATTCAGTTCTAAGCATCAGAATAGATGACTGTGCAGGTAAAAGAAAATAAGCTTCATAGGGTTTCACAGAGTGCTCATTTAATGGGAGCAATATGGAACTGGGTAAAGGATGTACACAAATAAAATTATAGTAAAGATTTTTATCCACATATGTATATGTGAACCTCAGATAGAGAAAGTTAAAGAATCAATGAACTAACAACAGGAAACTCATTCCACAGGCACTTCCCCCCAGGTGGCCCAGGAAAATTAAGAAACTATGATTGGTTCCTGAGATGTGGTGTGTGAGTTAGTGGGTAGAGAAATAGCTTATAAGATGAGACAAGGAGGAAGTCCAGGGTATTTGGCAGGTGCATGGAGAAACAGAGTGGACCCTTGCTGGGTTGTAGCTAGAGCCCATAAATGGCACCAATAGATTAGAAAGATTAAGTACCTCTCTACCTCTCTCCTACTGTTTTCTCTCTTTACTACTACTACTACTTTTGATTTAATAAAGTTATTTACTTACAAATGGCCTCATAATTTTAAATATTACAAGAGTAAACCAAAACAACACACTGGCCATATCTGAATATGTATACTGAATTCTGTACTCCTAGGCCCTCACCCCTCTGACAAGTTCATCAGTCTTCTGAAGTTATGATGGGTTACTACATTGATCAGGATTCTGAAACCATCAATGAAATACTAATTTTTAAATGGTGAACAGAACTTCTTACCCAAATCAATCTAAAAGACACAAACCAACATTCCTTTCCTCAAAGTTTCCCTTAAGCTTTAAATCAATTACCTTAAAGTACTGGATTTGGGAACTGTGTTTGAATCCTTCTTCTCAGGCATATATCTGGATCCCAGTTTCTCCTCCATACAATGAGGGCATTGGAATAGATATTTACTGAGGTTCCTTCTACCTTTAGGTCTGTGATCTTATGATGCTTTAACCAATCATGGTCATCCTTTCTGGATAATAATGCCTTCAATTAAAAATGTTGACATAAGTTTTGAATTATATCACATGTATAACCTATGTCCAATTGTTCACCATCTTGGGAATTAGAGAGGAGAAAGAAAGAGAAGGAAAGAATTTGGAAATCAAATTTTTAGAAACTAAAGTTAAAAACTATTTTTACATATAATTATTGGAAAATTTAAATCCTACCTTCTAAAGGAAAAATTAATAAAATGATGACTAAAATAAGAAATAACTTCACAGAGTATATTGGAAAGATACAATGAAAAATACATATAAAGTTTTGTAAACCTTAAAATATTACATAAATGTCAACAACTGGAATACTTCACAGTAATCAACATTATCACCTTTTCTTCAAGTTCTTAGTCAGAGTTGGTCCAGGACTAGGTTCAGATTCTGGCACAAGCCTACTAGACTTTAAAGACACATTGCCTACACCTGACATTTTTTCTCCAACTTCTTTAAGCCTTTCACAAGCCACCTGACATGTCTAGAGTATATTCCTTCCTACAGGAGGCAGCATGAGAGAGTAGAAGGACTCAGCTGAATTGTGACAAATCTGTCTTCAATTTATTGGCTGTGGGACTCTGGGTCAATCATTTAAACATTCTGGGCCTTGTGTGAATGATGGGGTGGGGGGTTAGGGGGGCTTGATGACTTTTACAGTCCTTTCCATCTCTAACTCCATGATAGTACTTTGGGAGTTATTAACTTGGGTTCTGGGAATTTTATATTTTAAATAGATAGACAGAGAGGCAGACAGACCGGCAGATAGATAGATAGATAGATAGATAGATAGATAGATAGATAGATAGATAGATAGATAGGCAGATAGACATAGACAGACAGACAAGTAGGTAGATACATAGATGGAAGGATGGATGGATGGATGGATAGGTAGATAGATAAATAGTTAGACAGGCAGATAGACAAGCAGATACATAGATAGATAGATAGATAGATAGATAGATAGATAGATAGATAGATAGATAGATAGGCAGATAGATAGGCAGATAGACATAGACAGACAGACAAGTAGGTAGATAGATAAATGGGTAGATAGATACATAGATGGAAGGATGGATGGATGGATAGGTAGACAGATAAATAGACAGGCAGATAGACAGGCAAATAGATAGATAGATAGATAGATAGATAGATAGATAGATAGATAGATAGACAGACTGACAGACAGACAGACAGATAGATAGATAGATAGATAGATAGATAGATAGATAGATAGATAGACAGACAGACTGACAGACAGACAGACAGACAGACAGACAGGCAGGCAGGCAGGCAGACAGACAGACAGACAGACAGACAGACAGACAGACAGATAGATAGATAGATAGATAGATAGATAGATAGATAGATAGATAGATAGAACTGCATTTCAACACAATTGTTTTCCTTTATATTTTATTTCATGAATTACAAGCATTTTTATGAAAAGAGGCCCAAAGTGCTGAAGGGATCCACAACACAAAAAGTTTAAGAATCTCTGCTCTGTCATACTATGTGTGATATGTCTTCTATCATGACAGGAGCGATATGGAATATGCATTACATGGAAGCAACGGTATCAGCTAAATCAGGAATGTCAGAAAACAATTGTCAAAAATTGTTTCTACACAACTGAAAAAATAAGTAAATGATTGATTTAAAAAATAAAGACCTATTAATTCAGAGAGACAGTCAGAAAGCCTGTGACAGCTGCATGGTAGCTATCCTGGCTCCCCAGTTTCCCTTCTCCACTGAGGCTTTGCTGCTCAGACCCTTTGGCCTCTCGAGGTCTCTAGTCTGACCATAATAGGAGAAGGCTTATGAAAATCCAAATGAAGAAATTAATCACCCCGACCAGTATGAGACAAGGCCCATTTGTAGACGTGCCCTGCCTTCTGTGGTCAAATCCTGGCCCTGACACCAATACCCACTCTTGGGCAATCTAGGCAGAAGATCTGGGGCAAACAAACTGCATCCATGGGAAGAGTTGCTGAGTGTTTGGTTATGGAAGACTAGGCGCCTGCTGTAGGCTGGGAAGCAACTGAGGAGATTTATCAGTCCACAAGACTGGAGCCCCAGAGGAGCCCAGGAGGGAGGACTTGCCTGAGGAGAGGCGGCCATGTGTCATTTCAGGCTGTAAGTGTGGGGGTGGGGGTGGGGGGGTAGGAGTTAGAAAACAGGTGTGGTCTTCTGGGAGCTCTTGGGGCCAGATTCAACTCTAATCATCAGTGTAATTGGGATTCCTCCGCGGCACTCACCAGAGACCGGCACTTTGGCCAGGCTCCCCCAGACATAAAGATGCAGCCCCAGGCAGGCATCGACAAGCCATTATGCTTGCAAAAACAGCTAGTGTTTCTGGGGCTGATTTAAGATGTTGCACTGATGGGAGCAGGCAGGATGCCGGCTTGCATTCCCTGTGCATTTTGGGCGATGGACCAGCAGATGGAGCAGTTTCTCCTGTTCCTGGGCAACGTTATGTAAAGGAAAACTATTTTACTTACAAGATCAGAGATAGGAAGAGACACAAAGGTTCTGAAATAACGTGCAATGGACAAAATACGTGGGAGACTGCGACTTAGAGAGGGGAGGCTGATTTTTTTTTAATCACGCAGATACAAGATCAAATCCTTTTTCTGAACTCCATCACCCCAGCGTCCCTTCGCTAAAGTAGGGGCAGGAGACAGCTATGTTCTCTCTCAGACTCCATCGGAAAACCAGATCCTAGAGTTTCAGGGTTGGGAGGATCCTCAGAGATCATCACATCCTCCTTGGGTCTGAATAGCAAACACCCAGAACTCTTCAACTGTCGAAGGCACTTGTCCTGTGCTTGTTTATTGATTTCAACACCCCTCACAAGTAATAATAAAGCATGCATGGATGTAAACACTTGAAAGGTTTCAAAATGCTTTATCTGTTATCCCATGTGGTTCTCACAATTATTGTATCCAGTTTACAGATGAGGAAACTCAAGGGGAGTGAGAGAGGGGTGGGGGAGAGACACAGACAAAGACAGAGAGACAGAGAGAGTGACAGAGAGAAAGAGGGAGAGAGGGAGAGGGAGAAAGAGAGAGAGAGAGAGAGAGAGAGAGACAGAGACAGGGAGAGAGAGAGAGACAGAGACACAGACAGACAGAGAGACAGAGACAGGGAGAGAGAGAGAGACAGAGACACAGAGACACAGAGAGAGACACAGAGACAGAGATAGAGACACAGAGACAGAGACAGAGAGACAGAGAGACAGAGAGACAGAGAGAGAGATTGATTAAGTTAATTGTCCAGGGCTACAAGTATATCAAGTGGTGTCTGGGGCAGTGGTGGTGGTGGTGGTGGGGATTTGAAAATGAATTTTCTTGACCCTAAGTCTAGTGTCCAATCCACCATACCACCTAGAGATTCCATGAGTAGTCCCCCAGCCTTCACTTAAGGACCTTAATTAAGTTGCAACTCCTCACTTCCAGAGGCAATCCATCCAACTCTTTTAGCCACCTGTAACTATTAGGAGACTTTCTCCTACATGGAACACAAGCCACCCTCAATATCTTCTTCATGCTGCTCCTCTTGTTTCAACCTTTCTTCTATCACAAGCACTCTTCATTCAAAGTCTGGTCTATACAAAATACTTAATAAATGCCTGATGTCTTGACTTGCCCCTAGTTCTGCCCTCTTGGCCAAAGAGAAAAGTCTAATGGACTTCCACAAGACCATCCCTTCAAAGCCTTGAAGGCTGCCATGATAACCCTTTTGCCTAGAATAACAATTCTCTTTCCTGAAAATAACCCTCATATAGAAAGAACCTGAGAACCTTTGCTCTTCTGGTTCCCTCATCCTTTACCCCACACTCCAATTTGTCCAAGCCTTTCCTAAAATGTGATATCAAAAACTGAAAACCATTTTCCAAATATGGTCTGACCAAGGCAGATCTAAGGTAAACTATCAATTAAGTTGCTCTGGACTCTATTTCTACCAATGCAGACAAAGATTGCAGTGGTTGGTTGGGTTGTTTGTTTGTTTGGGTCCACCATATCCTTCAGATCAGTTTACAATCCTTCCAAAACATTACTGCTTTTCCCTTCCTGTGCTTTTCTAGATGCTTTTTTAAAATGTCAACATAGTAGTTCATGTGCATCTCCATTAAAGTTTATCACATTAGAGACAGCTCGCCCTTCTAGACTTTGGGGATGTTTAGGGAATCTGCTTCTACCTTCCCATAGAGTAGTTGTCACTGAATAGGCTGGTCAGAACTTTTAAATAATATTTGATATACATTATCTCATCCAAGTCGCATAATGCCTCTGTCAGGCAGCTCCTCCTGGCCCCATTTTTGTAGATGATAAAACTGAGAAACAAGGCGATTAGGTGATTAGTCAGGCACTTGACCCACTTTGCATGCTGTCTCAGAGCCTATGTGTGTTTTAAGTTACTGAGACTGGTAGTATCCATAGTGAAATTTTAGCTCAGTACTTCCTGATTGTAAAACCAACATTCTATGGGAAGGGAGTAGTAGATTAGAGCACCAAATGTGGAGTCAGGAAGACCGGAGTTCAAATTTAGTCTCTGACACTTACTAGCTGCGTGGCCCTGGACAAGACGCTTCTTTCCCTTGCTTTCCTCATCTATAAAATGGGGGTAATCATAGTACCTACTTCCTAGGATAGTTGTTTAGTCATTTTCAGCCATTTCTGACTTTTTGTGACCCCTTTTGGTATTTCATTGGCAAAGAGACTAAAGTGGTTTGCCTTTTCCCTCTCTAACTTATTTTACAGATGAGGAAACTGAGGCAAACAGGAGTAAGTGACTTGTTCAGGGATAAATGACTTGCCTAGTCACACAGTTAGAAATTGTCTGAAGCTGGATTTGAACTCAACTCTTCCTGACTCTGAACCCAGCACTCTATCCATTGTACTAAGTAGGTCTCTCAGGACTGTAGTCAGAATCAAATAAAATAATATTTGTAAACTGCTAAAGTAGCTCATAGCAGACTACTGCTTCTAAAACTACTATTATTGCCACTACTACTATTACTTCTCTATGCCTTGTTTTCTTCATCTGTAAATTGGGAATAATAATAGGAATGTTCCTTATGTAGTTAGAGGAATAAAGTGCTTTTGAAAGTATAATGTGATGGATATCTGTCAGCTCCCATCATCATTCTAGTCACCACTGTGCAAAGTTACCAAATCTGCCTCCATCCAGATCACTGATAAAATTATTAATCAAAAGAACATATTCTGGTGGTACTACAGTAGAGACTTCCTCCTAGGCAGAAGTCTCTCAACCTGGAGATCATGGACTTTTTTTTTAATACTTTGATAATTGTATTTCGATATAGTTTTCTTTGTAATCTTGTGTATTTTAGTTCATGAATTTAAAAACATTTTTTTTTTGCAGGGGTCCCTACGCTTCAAAATCTGCCCAAGGGTTTTGCGCTACACCCAAAGCAAGGAATTCTTCTCTAGTTGTCATGGATCACGAATTACCATTCTTTTGTGGTGTTAGTCATTACACAGAGACATACTAAATGCAATCATTGCCTTCTATCCTCACAGAGGGATAAGGACTGGATCTGTGATCCTAGTGGTAGGGAACACTCTCTTCCAATGACTATGGGCACTTTTTTGTTATTTAGAGTCTTAGAGAGTTGTCTTGGGCATGCAGAGATTAAGTGGAGTACCTGGTGCTGCCCAGCCAGTGTGAATCAAAGGAGAGGTATGGACCCAGATCTTAACTGAGGATAGCTTTCTATTCACTACATTCTACTACTTTCATAAGACATAATTTTATTACTATTCTAGAATAAATCTATCCATAATCTTTTCTCATTCAATTCCACCCCCTCACCTCATCTCCTCCCCATCCATTCCTAGGATCTAATAGAACTGATTGAAATCAACTGTTGATTCTAACATTGATTTAATTTCTAGTTCATTGTGAAGGCATTGGGTTTTTATCTAGAATCAAAGGCAAGGCAACTTGTTCCCTTGATAAGAAACTCAATGGCACCATAAGAACCCTCCTTAGATTGGCACAAAATAGAATTGGACAGGTCTTCTCATACTTATTTTTCATTAAAGGAACCTGGAACAGACACCAAGTACCCATCACATAAAATGCCAATAATGATCTTAATTACTCCCATGAGCTTGCCTGAAGTTTATCTGGGGGAGTCACAGCCAAGTCCTCTACAGTATTTTAGGACAATCCATGATTTAGCTTGATTTGAATTAGATGCTTTGGGTGGGTCTGACTCTCCCTGTCTTACCACAGTAGGACCCTCATTTCGAGTTATCTCTCTTTTTCAATATGCGGTGACAATAGCTTGACCTTTCAGCCCCCTTCAACCAGAAATGCTGTCTAATCTCTCCTTGCTTTTGAGGCACACTCAGTTACTCAGGGTGATCCTCTGTATTTCAGAACTATTTTGGGACTTCAATACCTAATGGAACATTCATATTTGTCTTCAACACTAAAAATAGTTTGTACCACTATGTTATCTTTAATCCCAGATGAGCATTTTCCCTTTGGGCAAACTACTCTTATGCCCATAGAATTTTAATTTTGTTCTATACCTTATCAATGGACTCATTTCTGAAACTGACTTTGGAACTATCTTAATAAGAAAGAAATTGCATATTCTCCCATCTTTCACTTAGAATTTCCTCCTTTTTCTCACTTTGGTTATTCACTTTGTCTTCAGGCAGTTTTGTCAGGATCAAATGTAAAGTTCTACATAGGTCTAAAAAATCAACTTCATGAGTATAGAATAAGGGAAGAGTGGTCAGATAAGAATTTGTTTAGAAAAAAAGGAGTTTTAGAAAACAAACTAAAAATGAATGAATTGGCTACCAAATTATGTGATATTAAAGTACATTAAGAGAGGTATTTTGTGAAGAGTGAAGGAGGTGATGGTCCTACTAGACTTGGTCCTAGTCAGACCATATCTGTAGTATTGGGTTGAGGTATGGCTACCACATTTTAAGAACAATGCAATATGATACTGTTTTAAAAGCAGAGTAGCCATGTTAATGAGAGAATCTGAGGATGTATACCAGAGAAGAGAACTCTTACAGGTTTTCATGTGGAAGAATTAAACTCATTTGGATTGATTCAACAGAAAATTTTTTGGGTCAATGGGTCTAAGAGATAGAGATACTCAGCAAAAAATAGCAAAACAAAAAATGTCCCCAGAAATTGTCATTAGAAAGCATAATATAATACCTTTATAGGTTAGGTATTCCTCATACTTTGCTGGCTCCAAATCAAGCTGGAGGATCTCTTGTCAAATATATTGTAAAGGACTTCCCTGCTCAGATACGAGTTAAACTGGAGGACACTAGAGGTCACTTCAGTGCTAAGTGTCTGTGATTCTATCCCCTGTTCAGAACTGAAGAGGCTGTATGTTATTTAAGGAATGATTCTCAGATTTAATTTTCTGTCACTATTTGAGTTTTAGAGTAGCATCTTTAGAGTGTGGAAAGATGCTTTTTTTTTCTTACTGTTGGAGCCTTTATTGCTGTTCTGCCTTGAAACCAACACACAAAACTGATTCTAAGATAAAAGGTAAGGATTTTTATAAAATATAGTTAAATAAATAAGAAGATTGTGTGAAGAACATGGGCAGTGTTGTCCTATTAGATTTTGTTCTGGTCAGGTCATATCTGACTAATAATACTATCTTACTCTCATATCTTTGTGTTGAGCTCTGGGTACCACATATGATGGACAGCACAATACCATACTGTTTTCAAAGCAGAGTGACCATGTTTATGAAAGGACTGGAAATTATGCTAAGAACCTAAGGGGGTTTAGCATACAGAAGTTATGGGAGGGGAGTGATAGTGGCTCTCTTTAAAGCTCTGCTAAATTTTCATGTTGAAGAATTAAATTTATTTTGACTGGTCCAAAAATCAAATTAAGAGCAATGGTTCAAAGATGTAAAGATACCGACCAATCAATCAATCAATCAATGGACTTCTCTAGAAACTGCCAATGCAAAGCAAGACAGGCTACCTCAGGAGGTAAGACATTCCTCATAACTTGCAGTCTCCAAATGGAAACTGGATGACCATTTGTCAAACAAATGGTAAGGACTTTCCTACTTAGGTATGAGTTAGACTGGAGGACACTAGAGGTTACTTCAGTGCTAAGTGACTAAGATTCTACCTCCTGTTCAGAACTGAAGAGGCTGTATGTTATTTAAAGAGCTATTCTCTGATTTAATTTGCTGTCACTATTTGAGTTTTAGAGTAGCATCTTTGGAGTGTGGGAAGATTTTTTTCACTGTTCTTTTTTTTATCTTATTGAGAACTTTCTTTGAGAAAACTGGAATTGTCTTTTCAAATTTCAATGCATCACACAAAATACCTTTGAGACCTCAGATGTCATCCAGTTGCACCTGCAAATTAACAAACAAAAAATGCACTGATACCCTGATAGTCAATCATGTTAGCTTTCCTTAAAGAATTCCAATAAGAGTGAACCCAGTATTCCTAGCTGTGTGACTGACCCTGCTCATGTCACTTAACCTCGACAACCTAGCTCTTACCTCTCTTCTGCCTTGGAACCAATATTTAGTATTGATTCTAAAATGGAATATAAGATTTTGTTTTGTTTTTTAAGAGTGAACCCAGTAGATCCTGAGCCAGGAAGAGCACCAACCATTATGATTATTTTTTTCTTACAGCTGACCTAAATTTGCTTTTTTTGTACCTTCTACCCATTGCTCCTGGTTCTGCCTTCTGAAGCTTCATAGAACAAGTCCCATATCTTTTTCATATGGCAGCCCTTCATATATAGAGAGACATCCATCATACCCTGCCCAGTCTTCTCCAATGAATAAAATTTTAATTCTCATATTTATAAATATAAAACACTTTCTATTTTCAAGGAACATTGTGTTCCTCAGTCCCTGGTCTTCCTAGGAACCAGCCAATATTCCTATTCCTCACCTTCTCTATAGCCCTAAGGCATGTCTTTGTTACATTCATTTATTCATATCCAGATAAACAATCTCCCAGACTTGTCATTGCTTATGGATAAACCACTAAGGTCTGAATGGCCTCCATCCAAATAGTGAGCTTTCGCTTGTAGGTCACTTGTGATTTCCACAGTGAGTTCTAAAGTGATAAAAGCCTCTGAAAGAAAGAGATAAATATGCTGGGCACCTCACAATGCAATGAAGATCATAAAATAAAGAAGACTGTTTCTTCCTTGGAGGGTATGCTGAAAATAGAGCTATACTAAAATTATGGAGACAATTACAAAACACTTTTCACACATATGAAGTTAGATCTAAACAATTGGAAAAACATTAATTGCTCATGGGTAGGCTGAGCTAATATAATAAAAATGACAATTATACCTAAATTAATTTACTTATTCAGTGTCACATCTATCAAACTACCAAAAATTATTTTATAGCACTTGAAAAAATAATAACAAAATTTATCTAGGAGAAGAAAAGATCAAGAATACCAAGGGAACTAATTAAAAAAATGAAGAATGATGGCCTAGTGGTATCAGATCTTAAACTGTACAATAAAGCAATAATCATCAAAGCAATCTGGTACTGGATAAGAAATAGAAGGGTGGATAAATAGAATAGATTAGGGGTAAATAACCTCAGAAATCTAATGTTTGATAATCCCAAAGATCTCAGCTTTTGGGATAAGAATTTGACAAAATCTGAAGAGAAAACTGGAAAACAGTACAGCAAAACTTAGGTTTAGATCAATATCTCACACCCTATACCAAGACATGGTCAAAATGGGTGTATGAATTTAAACATAGAGTGAAATTAGGGGAACATAGAATAGGTTGCCTGGCAGATATTTGGAGATGGGAAGAATTTTTTTGATCAAACAAGAGATAGAAAATATTATAAGATGTTGAATTAATAAGTTTGATTCTATTAAATTAAAAAGGTTTTGGACAAACAAAATCAATGCAATCAAGATTAGAAGGGAAGCAACAAATGGGGAAAATATTTTTATAACAAATATTTTTCTGATAAAGGTCTCATTTCTCAAATATATAAAAAACTAAGTCAAATTTATAAAATTCCAAATAATTGCTCAATTAAAAAAGCTCAAAGGCTATGAATAGGTGTTATCAGATGAAGAAATTAAAGCTATCATTAATCATATGAAAAAATGTTCTAAATCATTTTTAAAGAGAGAAATGCAAATGAAAACAACTCTGATGTATCCCTTCACACCAATCATATTGGCCAATATGACAGTAAGGAAAAATCATAACTGTTAGAAGGAATGTGGCAAAATCAGGACACTAATGCATTGCTGGTGGCATTGTGAGCTGATCCAACCATTCTGGAGGGCAATTTGGAATTATACTCAAAGAGCTATAAAAGAGCACATACCCTTTGATCCAGTGACACCACTACCAGGTCTATATCCACTCCTCCCCAAAATGATAAAGGATCTATTGTACAAAATACTTTTAGCTGCTCTCTTCATGGTAGCAAAGAATTGGAGAGAAAAAAGATGTCCCTCAATTTGGGAATGGCTAGAAAATTTGTGGTGTATGATGGTGATGAAATACTATTGAGCTGTAAGGATTGATGAACAGGATGATTTCAGAAAAAGCCAGAAAGACCTCCATGAACTGATGTAGAGTGAAATAAGCAGAACCAGGAGAACATTTCACACAGTGACAGCAATACTGTGCAATGATCAAATGTGATAGGTTTTGCTACTATCAGCAATACAGTGATCCAGAACAATTCTGAGGAACTTATGACAAAGAATGCTATCCACCACCAGAGAAAGAACTGTTGAGAATGCAGATGGAAATATGTGATTTATCACTTGTTTATTTGGGTATATGTTTCAGAATTTTGATTTTATAAGATTGTTCACTTACTATATTGAATAATATAGAAACATGCTTCATGTGATAACATGTATAACACAGATCAAATTGTTTGCCAGCTCTAGAAGTGGGGAGGGAGGAAGGGAGGGAGACAATTTGGGTTATTTAACTTTGGAAAACTCATGTAGAAATTTGTTATTAAAATTTAAAATTAATAAAATTATGGGTTTGGACCATTTAAAAATTTAAAAAAGTAAAATTATAGAGAAAGAGCTCATTGAGCTTGAAAGAAAAATGGGGAGGAAGTTGTTTGTGAATAAACTTAATTTTAAGAAAAGGTACTGCAAGAGCATTACTTTCCCAGAAGCTCAGTTAAGAGTAGCAGGATAGATTTGGAACTTTCTTGCAGGAAAGATTTTCCCACATCATGCTACTCCACCACAAGCTATACCTACATTAGATCCATTCACTTTCATAAAGTGTTAATGGAACTGGCTTTGGTGGCAGAGGATAGCAGTTATAATCAAATTGTTGGCCATCTCTAAGTTAGAGGAGAGAAGAACAGGAAGGAGATGGCTTGATTCTTATAACTTTGAAAAAATGTATTAAGAATTATTATTACTTATAATTGGGGAATAAAATAACTGAATTGGAAAAAATTATAAACATAATATGACATATTAAAATTCATAAAATTATATCAATAAGTGCAGAAAAAGGTTTTGATAGAATTCGTCTCCAATTCCCATGGAAAACTCTAAAGAGAAAAAAAAAGAAAAAAGAAAGAAAGGAATGTTTTCACCTACCACTTACAACTTTTCCTTTACTTGAAATGTTGGGACTCATGAGATTTCCATCCGTGGGGTTGTAATTTCAACCACCAATCAATGAGCATTCATTAAGCACCTTTTATGTGCCTGATAGTGTGCAAGGTACTAGGAATACAAAGAATAAAAGAATTCCTACTTAGAAGAAATTTATATTCTAATAGGTGAGGGAAGGAAGCATACACATAAAGTTAATATACAGCATTAATAGAAAATTTATAAATGCAGACACATGGAGTCTTAAATACCAAGTGGCTTCCCTATTTGGTCAGAGTGAGAGTTTGGTCATAGGGTCCAGGAGATTCCCAAAGGTTTCCTGTTTATGCAAATAACTTAGACTGGACAAGGAAGTTTCCTTCCCACAAATCTGAAAATGTTTCATCCACGCCTTCGTGACATTGAGACTTCAGCAACAAAAAACTTGCTAGTATTTCATAGACCACAGATCCATCCAAAGAAAAGCAGAGCTACAGAAAGACATTACTGGCCAATGTCCCTCCAGTCTCTGCTCATAGCCTAGCATGATGTATGCCTTCCACAACTGGATTTATCGACATTGTATGAGAAATTCAAGAAATTATAAGCCAATTAAATTATTTGTTGTAGAAAAACATGGTCCTGAGTATAAAGCAGATTCCGTCCATTTGGGGCAAATATAACATCAGTCTAACAGAATTCAGGACATGGAGACTGAACTCAAAATATTAAGGAAATATTTAGCCCTGGATGGGAACTCAGAGTTCATCTAATTCTAATTTTATTTCAAATGGACCCTAGGTAACTACTAGTCAGGTGTATGGTGTGTGGTGAGGATTCCTTTCATGGTTAGATTGGGCTGGAAGGATGTGGAAGTCACTTCATACTGTAAAAATCTGGGGGCCTGTGATTCTTTGAAATTGAAGAAGAGAGGGGCAGCTGGATAGCTCAGTGGGTTGAGAGCCAGGCCTAGAGATGGAAGGTCCTAGGTTCAAATCTGGCCTCAGACACTTTCCAGCTGTGTGACCCTCAGCAAGTCACTTGACCCCCATTGCCTAGCCCTTACCACTCTTCTGCACAGTATTGATTCCAAGATGGAAGGTAAGGGTTTAAAAAAAGAAATTGAAGGAAGGAAGGAAAGGGGAAAAGAAAGGAAAGAAAGAAAGAGAGGAAGGGAGGAAAGAAGGGAGGATGGGAAGGAGGGAGGGAGGAAGGAAGTTCTACTCTCTTGTATTTCCTTGGTACTATTTCTGAACACCAGAATCCCCCCAAAAGGGAAGATTTATTTCTCTCTACTGATCTAATTGAACCAGGACCCATCAGAGTTCATAGGTAATGAGTTGAAATTCAGTGACTTACAACAGGAAGGAAGTTGCTTATACATATCACCAAACTCTATAGCACTACTATTCTTTAGGGATAATAGTAGTTCTATTCTGTACAGTAGAATAAAAAGGACTGAATTTTCAGGCATGACCTAAGTTTGACTCTGGCTCTGTTTCATACTAACTGTATAGCCTTGCACAAATCCCTTCATTCCTTTCTGGGTCTTCAATTATTCATTTCTAAAATGATGGAACTATAGCTTAGACTGGTGGTCTCTTGGTCATATGATAACATGAGAACTTGACATGGAGCATTTTGCAAACCTAAATAAACAAGAATTATGCTAATAATAATCATAGAATGTTCTTACAGTAGCTCCTTAAAGAATAGCTTACAACTCTATTAGAAGTGATAGATGATAATATGATAGTGAATTTTGTTGAGAGGAAAAAGAATCAAATTAAAATAATTTCTATAATTCTTTTCAGTTGTCTCAGTCTATGGTTATTAACTAATATTCTTACATATGAATACTAATCTTTTCCCTGACATTCAGCCTGTTTTTGAATATGAATTATGCTTTTAGTAGCATTCAATTCAGTTGAGCAGTTATTGAGTACCTACTAAGTGGAAGACATTGTGGATATAAAAACAAATCAACAAAGAAAAAAGTCCCTGACCTCAAGGAGCTAATACACTTCTTGGAAAGAATCCAATTTAGTGCCAATGAGTCTACATATGATAATTTGAGAAAGGGGAGAACACTAACTACTGGGAGGATGAGGTCAAGATTCCCTATAGAAAGCCTGGAAGGAAATTGGAATTTCTAAAAGGCAAAGGTGGGGAGGATAGGGTAATGCACACAACGGCAAAGAATCGAATGCCTGTTCAGGGTATAGCAGTTGAGTCATTTGGGTAGGATTATAAAGTATATGGGTAAAAGTGAAGTGATGTGAAGTGTATCTGGAAAGGTAGGCTGCCTCCATATCATAAAGGGCTTTCAATGCCAACCTGAGGAGTTGGTATTTTTCCCCAAAGGCAATAGGGGGTTTCTGAAGGTACTACTGGTCAAGGGCAGTCTTGGGTGTCTTTATAGACTTACACGTAATATCTGTATAATGCAGGTCACAAATTTACTCATAATATGTCATAGTTATGAAAGTTTCAAAACTGAGGCTCCAGATAATCTACCTCATGCCATCTAGGGATGGATTAACTGATGACAAATGCAGAAGCACCAAATTCTCCATCATTAGTACTATCAGTGAAAATCAAATGCTCAATAGGACAAACACTCAGTCATCCCATGGAGAACAGCAGTGGATAGTTCTGAATAAAGCTTTCCAAATCACTGACACACCATATAGCATCTCCCTTCCTAATTATTGTGGCTCTGACTGATCTTAAAATGAGTTTGCATTCATTCCCTTAGCTCGTGAATCTGGTGAGAAGGCGAATGGCCTCAAAGCATTCTCCATGGCTGGGGAAAATCAAAATGGGAGTAAATATCCATTAATGGATTGTGGGAATGCAAACAATCTGAGTTTGTCTGAATTCCTGCTCAATTGTCACCAGGTAGGAAATGTGTTGCTTTTCCACAGAGAGACTGCAGTACATGTGGATTTCTAATCCATATTGGAAAACACAGGTGAAATTTCTCTCCTGGCAGACACCCATATATTCTTCTTCCTGCATGATCTACACTTGTCTTAATTTCCTCTCAATTACATGCAGGCATTAACTAATACTGACTAACTGCAGCCCAGAATAATCATTGCTATCTGCTCCCTTTGTAAATATAACTCCTGAGCTGAGCGGGAAGAATAATGGTGTATTTGCAGAAGGCAGCTAATTAAACGGAGCTTCAATGGCTTTCAGTTTGCCAGAAGGAGCCATTTTCACAGCAAAAATTGTGCAGAAGCCGGCATGCTTACCAGGAACAACTCGATAGAACATAATTCAGGGTTCCCAAGACAAAAATTCCGTTCAAGACAAATTTACACCGGCAATAAAAAGCTCATTAAGGAAGATATGAAGATCTTTCTACTATAGTCCGATAGTTAAAAGAGGTTATCATTTTTTCCTCCAGTTTATTTAAGGCACAGTGTATATTTCATTATTTCAAAATGGTGGTAATTGCAAGTGTCTTTCAGCTACTCATGGTTGAAATGCTTTCGTCTTAGTTCTCTTTCCTTACCCAGTCAATGAAAGAAGTGCCATGATGTCACCATTCTTTATATTATAAGATGGGACTGTTTTCTGAGTTGTTCAGGACTGATGATAACATTGCATCCTCAGCCACATCATCTTTTTTTTTTTTAATCCAATATTCATTTAGTTGGGAACTTGGGTTCTGAGTACAAGTAAGCCCTCAATGCTGAGGAGCTCTCCAGCCTTGTGTTCTGGTGAGTTGTTGATCTGATATTACTAGCTGCAACTATATGAATGGTAGCCCTCGGACAAACGAAGATCTAAAATCACCACTCCTCTAAGTGGTCCCTTTCTTGGGATTTTTTAGAATAGAGTGGTAGAATAGAGGATAGAGAATAGAGTGGTAGGCTCTGGGGGGAAAGGATCATTTTATCAGTGTTTTTCTTGCCTTAATTTCAAAGTTGAGAGAAGTATTGGGGAACAGGAAAGGGAAAAGTCAAGAAAATAAAGAGAGGGAAGGAGAAGGGAAGAGAGAAAGAAAGATAATACAAGAAAGATTTTGAGACAGATTGATACTTAGATACCAGGCTGATTTATGAAATCCTCTGTACTCCAGGAGTTCACTGAGTTTCAGGAGGATGCTCTGATTTTTCTTACTATCTGCATATATTTCCAGAATTTGTTTCTATCTACTAGAAGTACTGATTTGGCAGGCATAGGCACTTTTTCCATGTTTAATTAATTCCTCTAATTTTGTGGTAAATGAGAATAATGGGCCTTAATTTTGCTATTTATGTAAAATTGATTGGTAATTATGGAGAGCACAGGAGATTTGGCTTTACAAACGAAAATTAAGTGACCCCTCCATCAGGATGCCTTGGCATGCCTCATTCATCCATTGTGAAAAAGCATAAATGGCAGAAAGGCAGATGTTGTAGAGATGAATGCAGGTTTTGTGATGCCTATAGAAGTCAAAATATGGAAATTCACAGAGTCTTTTTTAAAAAGCTTCAATGAGACCACACCAAAGTCAATGAGATAACACAATATAGGAAAGAGAAGGCCTGGTTTTATAGTTCTTCATCATTCACCTTTAGATATAACTTTGGCACCTTGATTCCCAATACATTCTGGCTCTTATGCCCTGATTAAGGAAAAAGTACATCCCTAGAGCCATATTATAATGAAAGGAAAGTGTCAGAGGGAATGATTTCAAGAAATACAAAGTTTGAGGAATGAATCTTTTGCCCCTATTATAGTCATTGGCAACTCATCCAGATCACTATAATATATGCTACTCTCATTAAATGCCATTTGCCTTGTGCTCATAGAACCCTAGCTGCTCAGAGTATGAAGGACCCTTAGAGGTCATCCAGTCCAACCTCTTACCCAGTGCATCAATGCCTGGGTCCTCTCAATGTTTTCCTATTCCAATATAGCTGCTATTAAAAACTCATCTCAACAGTGACTTCTTTTGATTTTACTAAATTATTAATATTTTTTTTGTGAAAATGTCAGACTAAACAATGGAATTCAACCCAACAAGTATTTTTGAATGCTTTCTACTCATGAGATATTACTTACTCATAGTTATTATCAAAGCCCTAATGCACCAACCAGAAGACCATGGTTCAAATATTGACTTGTTAATCATGTAATTGATCATCATTACTTCCTAGGGATATTAAAACATTTATCAATTTGTCAATTTTAATGTTTTTGTTTTTATTTTCCATGGATAACAGGCATAATCTCTTTATTTCCAGGGTATGCCATGATTATTTTTTATGTTTTACTCATGAATTTTCTTTTTATACCAGTTATTTTTCAAACATGATCCACAATTAAAGCCTCCATCATAAAGGGGGAAAAAAACTGTTATAGAAACATGAACAATGAAATTACCACATCCAATAATGTTAAAAAAATTATGTTTCTGTTGTCTCCTATCATTTTGCTATTTTTCAAGACTAAAATTGGTCATTTCAATTAATCTAAATTCAACTATTTTTTCTAGTGCTTTGCAAACTTTAAAATACTATACCAATAATATTTATTATTGTTATTATTTAAGTGTTGTTTTCCTTCATGTAACTGTAGTCATTATTTATATTCTTCTGATTTTGTGTCAGTTGTATGTCTTTTCATTTTTTTTTCAGAACCCCTCAAATTCATCTCTCTTATTTTTTTGCTACTATGGTATATCATTTCAGCTATAACCATGATCAACTCCTGCTTTCAAATTCTTAGCTAGCATACAATTGCTGCTATGAATATCTGGTTTATAAAAGATCTTTTGTTTGTCTTTGGGGTGGATGCCTAGCAGTTTAACCACTGAGTCAAAAATGTAGGGAATCTTCTTGAGTAAGTTCCTCAATGGTGGGTTCAATTTCATTTATGTTTTCTTTTTCATTTCTAATTTCTAGCCAATCTCTGTCACATAGTGCTTAATAAATGACCATTGCCTGATTGCTGCATTAATAATTCCAAATTGTTTTCTGGAATGATTGGACCTCTTCATAGACCCAATAACAATGTAATTGGAAGTATATCTATCTTTCCACAGCTCTGCCAACATTGAGGAATTTTATCTTTGCCAAACATCTTAAATTTTCAAAATAGGAAACAGAGTAAACAGTTTTGCTCTGTGGAATATAAACTTTATTTTGTAAATCAGGAAACTAAGTTTCAGAGAGGTCGGGATACTTTTCCAAGTTAACTGAATACCAACTGAGTCTAATTGATCTATATCATGCTACATAATTAGGAAATATATGCTAGATAAAAATATATCTGGCTTTATTTTGGGGGAGGTGAGTATTTTTCAGACCCCTAGGACTTGAGCTATGTAGGAAATACAGTGTGACTATATATTTCAATCTAGAAGTATGGTTTGGAGTTATCCTTTACTCTCTCAAAAACAAAAAAAAAGCTTTTTAAGTAGAAGAAATGGGCTCCCATCTACTAACACCTGATGAAAAGGGTTTACATTAATTAACCCTGCAGAACCATTAAAAAAATGAAAATATCTTAATTAGCTGATGGCAATCACTATTTCCCCCTGTAACTTGACAATTTATAATGCTTTCACTCAAGGAAATAGGGACGATGGATCTCCATTAATATATATATATATATATATATATATATATATATATAATATGCTTATTACTTTGAACAAGCAAGCTGCTTTTTTCTCCCTAATATTATTCATGTACTTATCTAATTTAGCACTTTAGCAGCATGGGCAGGAACAGCTGGTGGCATTTTTTCCTTTCTCATAGTTAATTTTGTTTCTCAATAAAGTAATTTGCCCTATCTCAGCTTTGCAATGGAAGAATAAAGATAGGGTCACATGCAGGTTTGCATTCCACAAAGCATCTGTTCCCATCTGGGGACTGGGAAATAGTTGTAAGTACCCTTTTAAAAAAATCCATCAGAAAGATGGTCCTGCCCAGGTTCATTTGGAAACTCTTTGGTTCTGGTTCATTTAGAATGAGATTGCAAGTGAGAAGGCCAAGCATTCTAACTACCTTATGATGCTCCATCCATGACTGTAAAACCTAACCTGATACAGACAGGAGGCCTAAGGGATCAATTGCCAATATCACCATGTAATGAAAGGTATATTTCTTTAATTTGGTATTGATCCCACACCTCTAATCTCCTAATTTGGGTTGGATAATATAGAAACTTAGGAAAGAGAACTACCCTCACAAAATTGTGATTGGAATTGTTTACTTGGGCTGCAAGTTGAACTCATGCTTTTGGAAGTTGGCCAAGAATTCTGTATGATAGGAGATGAAATTAATATACTTATTTATTATATTTATTCAGGGATTTAGGAAGGGAAAAGGACAGTTGATCTAATCAAGCTTCTTCATTTTAAAGGTGAGGACTCTGAGTTCCAAAAGGGTCAGGCCACTTTCCTAAGTTACATAGGTAATAAATTGTAGTGCTGAGATTCTTATCTAAGGTCATTAACTCAAAATCAAGCACATTTTCCAACTGTTTATTATTGGTATTATTGTTGTTGTTAGCATCATCATCATCATCATCATCATCATCATTATTATTATGGCCAATGGGTGAATCAAAATGTTACCATACTGGAATCTTAAGTCTGGCTGACTAGTGAAGTCATGCCCTGTGGTTCATTTGGTTAAAGAGTAAGCCAATTGAGAACTTGTGAATTTGAATGACAAGTCAGTCTAGAGAAGATAATTTCAACTCTAAAGGGGAATTGTTGAGGGGATTGGGTGGGGAAGCCCTTTGTCTCTTATCAACATCCTTGCAGAAGATAACCTTGTGAGTTCAGAAAGTTTAAAAGATTTGGGAATTCCCCTGAGTTTACTAACAGTGACTGAAGACAATGTATATATTGGGAGCTGAGAATAAACTAGACCCACTGAGCTGACTTCTGGTATTTATAAGAAGCCCAGGGGACCCAAGCTTTGGGGACAAAAACCCACTATTTGACAAAACTGCTGGGAAAACTGGAAGACAACATGGGAGAGATTAGGTTTGGATCAACATCTCACACCCTACACCAAGATAAACTCAGAATGGGTGAATGACTTGAACATAAAGAAGGAAACTATAAGTAAATTAGGTGAACACAGAATAATATACCTCAGAACTGTGGGAAGGGAAAGACTTTAAAACCAAGCAAGACATAGAAGGAGTCACAAAATGTAAAATAAACAATTTTGATTACATCAAGTTAAAAAGCTTTTGTACAAACAAAACCAATGTAACCAAAAATCAGAAGGGAAACAACAAATTGGGAAACAATCTTCATAACAAAAACCTCTGACAAAGGTCTAATTACTCAAATTTATAAAGAGCTAAATCTATTGTACAAAAAAATCAAGCTATTCTCCAATTGATAAATGGGCAAAGGACATGAACAGGCAGTTCTCAGCCAAAGAAATCAAAACTATTAATAAGCACATGAAAATGTGCTCTAATCTCTGATAATCAAAGAGATGCAAATAAAAACAACTCTGAGGTATCACCTCACACCTAGCAGATTGGCTAACATGACAGCAAAGGAATGTAATGAATGCTGGAGGGGATGTGGCAAAGTGGGGACACTAATTCATTGGTGGTGGAGTTGTGAATTGATCCAACCATTCTGGAGGGCAATTTGGAACTATGCCCAAAGGGCGATAAAAGACTGTCTGCCCTTTGATCCAGTCATAGCACTGCTGGGTTTGTACCCCAAAGAGATAATAAGGAAAAAGACTTGTACAAGAATATTCATAGCTGTGCTCTTTGTGGTGGCCAAAAATTGGAAAATGAGGGGATGCCCTTCAATTGGGGAATGGCTAAACAAATTGTGATATATGTTGGTGATGGAAAAAGTGGAGGAATTCCATGGAGACTGGAACAACCTCTAGGAAGTGATGCAGAGCTAAAGAAGCAGAACCAGTAAAACATTGTACACAAAGACCGACATACTGTGGTACAATCAAACATAATGGACTTCTCCATTAGTGTCAATACAATGTCCCTAAACATTCTGCAGGGATCCATGAGAAAAAACACTATCCACAAGCAGAGGACAAACTGTGGGAATAAAAACATGGAGGAAAAGCAACTGCTTGACTACAGGGATTGAGGGGACATGATTGACAAGAGACTCTAAATGAACACCCTAATTCAAATACCAACAACATGGAAATGGGTTCAAATCAAGGATACATGTGATACCCAGTGGAATCGCACCTCGGCTATGGGAGGCGTGGGGTGGGAGGAAAAGAAAATTACCTTTGTTTCCAATGAATAATGTTTGAAAATGACCAAATAAAATAATGTTAAAAAAAAAAAGAAGCCCAGGGGGAAACTGTGTCATTCTAGACCCAACAAATAAAACTAAAAGATAATAGAAGTATCAAGAAGAATTTGATAGAGAGGAGATTATATAAAATATTTTTAAGCGTGTTCTATTCATATACATAGTATTTTTTTTAATGATTGACTGTGCTTTGGGATGTAAAGTTATTTGTCCAAAATGAGAAAAGATAGAAGTACTAAGTATTTCATTCATAGGCCATAAAACAATGTAGAACAATAAGGGAAGTTGGAAAAACAACAGAATAATAAACTTTTAAAAAATCACCAAAGAATTCAACATATGTGAAATAAACAACAGAATCCCATTATACAATTGAATTTGTATATAAAATGAAGACTTCTTGAAAGAGGAAAATAAAATATTTTCAAATCATCAAAAATAAGGAGAGAAAATGTTGGAGAATAAACATGATCAGAAGCTAAAATATACATATGTCAGCAAAAATATAATTTTAAATGAAGTTAGTCAATATTATATATAAAATATAAATTAATACAGAATCAAAAAGATAGATAAAACAAAATAATTTTATAAAATAAATTAAAAAGTAATTTACGAGCTTCCATTTCCAAAATGTTAATAGTCCAAATATATTTACAAACAAATTTCAACACAATTTTAAAGAAAAAATATTCATGCTGAATAAAGATCCTTTCAAAAAATAGGGAAAGATGGCCTTATACCAAATGTTTCTATAAAATTACATCACATAGATATCAAGCAATGCCTCTAGATGATGAAAAGTCCTTCCAACTGGTACCCCAGCAACCAATGAGGGGAACATCCTTTATGGAGAAGAGGTCTGCCTACTCTGCCACCAACAACAACAATTGTCAACTAAAAGAAGAGAAAAGTGATTCATCCAGACCACCCATTTTGCTGCCAGTTGAGCCCCCAGGACCCATTGTCCTGAGAGAGCAAATCTCATGGAGGTTATCTTGCCAACTATCCCTACAAATGGTGTAGCATCTGCCTCCTCAGAAGCCACAGCTACTGAATCAAAAGAAAACAAAATTCCCATTAGCAAAATCCTTGGCACTGTTAAATAGTTCAACATTAGAAATAAATATGATTTTTATTAACTTAACATAATTCCATCTGACTTGTAGCTGATGGATGATGATATGAGCTCCTATATGTGTTGTCTCCCTTGATTAGTATATAAGCTCCCTGAAAAGAGAAACTGTCTTAATAAATTATGTGTGTCCCCAGAGCTTTATTTGTAATAACTACTTAATAAATGATTTTATTCACTCATTTGATGTTGTCCAAACAAAGGAAAGATAAATCTGAGAAAATGAATGATAGATCAATATTACGCATAAGCATTAAAGAACAAATGCCAAATGAAGGAGTGGAATAACTAATTGAGAAATAAACAAAAAAATTATTGATTATGATCAAACTGGATTTATAAATAGATGTTTCACTTAATTTAATAAATCATATCAATAATCAAAAAATAAAACCCCATGAACAGACATATATAAATACAAAAAAGACTTCAATAAAATGCAACATTCAAATATGTTTAATTTTTTTTACAACAAAGAAATTCAAAGAGTTTCATTAATATGATAAAAATAATCATGGTTAGTTACTAATTTTTTGGTAATGGAGAAACTAGCTCTAAACACACTGAGGAAAGAATTGAAGCAAAAATGTTGTTACCATTCTATATTCCTTTAGAAATGATAAATATAGCAATAAAAAGGGGAAAAATGAATAACCAGTAGTAAAAGAAGGCTGAAGTATATCAGATGATATTATGGCTTACATGGAAAATTCAAAGATATCAACACAAAGTTAGAAGAATTTAATTCAACAAAATAATGGAATACACAGTTAATGGGCAAAATTTCATCAGCATTTCAAATTGTTCATAACAGCATTCTATGCTTTGCAAAGAACCTGAAACAAAGTAGATGTCGTCAATTGGGGAATGGCAGAAAAATATGATTTATAAATATAATGGAATATTGCTTCACAGTAAGAATTCATGGGTAATTCAGGGCAATGTGAAAAGATTTGTAAAAACTAATGCAGAAAGCATAAGAAAAACAGAGAACGATATATCAAATGACTATATCAGGCACAGAAAAAGATCATTAAATATAAGTTGAATGGAAAAAATACTGAAATTCTTTGAAAAAAGATAAAATGGAGACTTCTGGGTAATCATAGCTGTAATCTAGATGCCACACGCTTCCTCTCCCTGGCACCGAACGAAATGCACTACAACAAAAGAGCATAAAAATCACCTTTGGAGGAACAGAAGGACTCCCCAGTACTCCCCAGTACCCCACAGAGGCAAAGGTACGTGGGGTTTGAAAATTTCCACACTATAATAAGAAGGAGGAAAAGCTTGCACAAAAACGTGAACTGTGCTGCCCTTCCCCCCCCCCCAACTCCCCCACGAAACCAGAGTGAGCTACCGGAGCACTCACTGGGACAGCGAGTGAGTGGGGAACATCTCTGTCTGGGGGGGGGCACTACAGGGTCCTTGGGATCTAGGAACTGCTAGGAAAAAACGTCTCAGGGTGGTTTCATGGGAGAATCCTGCACTGAGCACAGGGGGCCCAGGGAGCATTGCACTGATCATCTGGGTGGAGCTAAACACTAGGGGAGGACCACATGCTGATTATCTGGGCAGAGCTGAACACCTGGGCAGTTTGGCTGTGATCAGGAGCCCAGCACTCTAAGAAACCTCAGAGGCTGGGAAGAACTAGTCTGAGGCAACCCAAATTCACAGAAAACCAGCCCATATCACCCAGACCCCAGACCAAAAAGGAAAGGGGAATAAAACCAGCAAAGGGATGGCTCTCATGGCCCAAAATCAAGCCTCCAGGAAGAAAGGGGAAAAGGTGACTATTGAAAACTTTTATGGTGGAAGTACCCGAGGAAAAAAAGAGAATGAGGAGGAAATCCAAAAAAATCAGAACATGCCTCCCAAAATGGAAACTATCAACAAGCTCTGGAAGATCTCAAACTGGAACTTATCCAAAAGATGGAAACCTGGAAAGAAAAATGGGAGAAAGAGATCAGCAGTCTGACAGATAAGACTGCTCAATTGGAAAAAGAGCTCTAAGCATCCAATAGAAGGGCAGACAAAGCTGAAAAGCAAAAGCAGTCCCTAACGACCAGAATCAAGCAACTCGAAGAAAGGGAGATCATAAAACAGCAAGAATCAATAAAGCAAAGCCAAAAAATTAATGAATTAGAAGAAAACATAAAATATCTCACTGAAAAGGTCACAGACTTGGAAAACAGAGGAAGAAGAGACAACCTCCAAATTATCGGTCTCCCAGAAAAACCAGAGATAAACAATAAACTCGATATTATTCTACAGGAGATTATGAAAGAAAATTGCGCACACATTCTGGGGCAAGGGGGCAAAATAGAAATAGAAAGGGTTCATAGAACACCCTCTATACTAAATCCCCAAAAGACAACCCCTAGGAATATAATTGCCAAATTCAAAAGCTTCCAAGAAAAGGAGAAAATCCTACAAGAAGCCAAGAAGAGGAGCTTCAGATATAATGGGGTTGCGATAAGGATCACACACGACTTAGTGGATAACACACTAAGAGACCTCAAAGCATGGAATGCAATATTTAGAAAGGCAAGAGAGCTGGTTCTCCAACCAAGAATCAACTACCCAGCAAAACTGACTATATACTTCCAGGGGAAAGTATGGGCATTCAACAAAACAGAAGATTTCCAAGCATTTGCTAAGAAAAGACCAGAACTTAGTGGAAAATTTGCAAGCACAGGAAGCAAGAGAAACAAGAAAAGGTAAATATGAAAGAAAGGGAAAAGGAGATAAATCTTATCTTTTTCTGTAAGTCAAACTCTCTTCTATAAGGACTACATTTGCATCAAATCATATATATTAATATGTGGGGAAAATGTTTCGTGTAACTCTCAAAAATTGTATGCATCATAAGAGTAGTTAGAAGAAACATGCATAGGGAAAGATTGGGGCATTAAGAAGATTTGGGGAAAGTGGGGGCAAAGAAAGGAAAAGGGAGCAGGGAAACCTTCGATAACACTAAGATTTACTTCAAGAAATAGGAGGGGGACTTAATAGAATAATCTTTCCCATATAAAGATACCCATGGGAAGGGGAGGGGAAGAACTCTCATATAAGAAAGAGAGGAAGAGAGCGTGAAGTGGAATTACTTAAACCTTACTCTCAGTGAAATCAAATCTGAAGGGGAAGAACATCTAGATCCAGTGGGATCCTGAATTCTATCTTATCCATTAGGGCAAGAAAGAAAGGAAAATTAAGGAGGGGGAGAAAGGAGGGAGTATAAAAAGGGAGGGAAGGAGAGGGGGGAGGGGAAGGGAACATAAAAAGGGAGGGGCTAGAAAGGGAAGCATCTCAAGGGAGGGGACTAGGGGGACTGACTTAAAGTAAATCACTGGATCAAAAGGAGATAGCTAAAGAAGGAAGGTCAGAACTAGGGGAATATATCAAAATGCCAGTGAATCCACAAATGACAATCAAACTTTTGAATGTGAATGGGATGAACTCACCCATAAAATGTAGACAAATAGCAGATTGGATTAGAAACCAAAACCCTACCATTTGTTGTCTTCAAGAAACACATATAAGGTGGGTTGACACTCACAAGGTTAGAATTAAAGGTTGGAGTAAGACCTTTTGGGCCTCAACTGATAGAAAAAAGGCAGGAGTTGCAATCATGATATCTGACAAAGCCAAAGCACAAATAGACCTGATCAAAAGGGATAGGGAAGGTAAATATATTCTGTTAAAAAGGAGTATAGACAATGAGGAAATATCACTAATCAACATGTGTGCACCAAATGGTATAGCATCCAAATTTCTAATGTAGAAACTAGGAGAATTGAAGGAGGAAATAGACAGTAAAACCATATTAGTGGGAGACTTGAACCAACCACTATCAAATTTAGATAAATCAAACCAAAAAATAAACAAGAAAGAGGTAAAAGAGGTGAATGAAATCTTAGAAAAATTAGAGTTAATAGACATATGGAGAAAAATAAATATGGACAAAAAGGAATACACCTTCTTTTCAGCACCACATGGCACATTCACAAAAATAGATCATACACTAGGTCACAGAAACATGGCACGCAAATGCAGAAAACCAGAAATAATAAATGCAGCCTTTTCAGATCACAAGGCAATAAAAATATTGATTGGTAAGGGTACATGGACAGCCAAACGAAAAATTAATTGGAAATTAAATAATATGATACTCCAAAATTGGTTAGAGAAGAAATCATAGAAACAATTAATAATTTCATTGAGGAAAATGACAACGGCGAGACATCCTTTCAAACCTTATGGGATGCAGCCAAGGCAGTACTTAGAGGAAAATTCATATCCCTGAATGCATATATTAACAAATTAGGGAGGACAGAGATCAAGGAATTGGAAATGCAAATCAAAAAACTTGAGAATGAACAAATTAAAAATCCCCAGAAGAAAACCAAAGTAGAGATCCTAAAAATTAAGGGAGAGATTAATAAAATCGAAAGTGACAGAACTATTGAGCTAATAAACAAGACTAGAAGCTGGTACTTTGAAAAAAGTACTTGTCAATCTAACTTAGATAAGGAAAGAAGAAAGGCAAATTAATAGCATCAAGGATGAAAAGGGGAATCTCACCTCCAATGAAGAGGAAATTAAGGCAATCATTAAAAACTACTTTGCCCAACTATATGGCAATAAATATATCAACCTAGGTGATATGGATGGATATTTACAAAAAATATAAATTGCCTAGACTAACAGAAGAAGAAATAGATTTCTAAAGTAATCCCATATCAGAAAAAGAAATCCAACAGGCCATCAAAGAACTTCCTAAGAAAAATTCCCCATGGCCTGACAGATTCACCAGTGAATTCTATCAAACATTCAAAGAACACCTAACTCCAATACTATATCAACTATTTGACATAATAAGCAAAGATGTAGTTCTACCAAACTCCTTTTATGACACAAACATGGTACTAATTCCAAAGCCAGGCAGGCCAAAAACAGAGAAATAAAATTATAGACCAATCTCCCTAATGAATATAGATGCAAAAATCTTAAATAGGATACTAGCAAAAAGACTCCAGCAAGTGATCAGAAGGGTCATCCACCATGATCAAGTAGGATTTATACCAGGGATGCAGGGCTGGTTCAACATTAGGAAAACTATCCACATAATTGACCACATCAACAAGCAAACCAACACATTATTATCTCAATAGAAGCAGAAAAAGCCTTTGATAACATACAACACCCATTCCTATTAAAAACACTAGAAAGCATAGGAATAGAAGGGTCATTCCTAAAAATAATAAACAGCATATATCTAAAACCATCAGCTAATATCATTTGCAATGGGGATAAACTAAATCCATTCCCATTAAGATCAGGAGTGAAACAAGGATGCCCATTATCATCCTCTATTATTTGACATTGTACTAGAAACACTAGCAGTAGCAATTAGAGAAGAAAAAGAAATTGAAGGCATTAAAATAGGCAAGGAGGAGACCAAATTATCGCTCTTTGCAGATGACATGATGGTCTACTTAAAGAATCCTAGAGATTCAACCAAAAAGCTAATTGAAATAATCAACAACTTTAGCAAAGTTTCAGGATACAAAATAAACCCACACTAAGTCATCAGCATTTCTATATAATTCCAACACAGCTCAGCAGCAAGAACTAGAAAGAGAAACCCCATTCAAAATCACCTTAGACAAAATAAAATACCTAGGAATCTACCTCCCGAGACAAACACAGGAACTATATGAACACAACTACAAAACTCTTTCCACACAACTAAAACTAGACTTGAACAATTGGAAGAACATTATCTGCTCATGGGTAGGATGAGACAATATAATAACAATGACCATCCTACCCAAACTCATCTATCTATTTAGTGCCATACCCATGGAACTTCCAAAAAATTTTTTTACTGATTTAGAAAAAACCATAACAAAGTTCATTTGGAAGAACAAAAGATCAAGGATATTCAGGGAAATAATGAAAAAAATACAAAGGAAGGAGGCCTTGCAATCCCAGATCTCAGACTATATTATAAAGCAGTGGTCATCAAAACAATTTGGTACTGGCTAAGAGAAAGAAAGGAGGATCAGTGGAATAGACTGGGGGCAAGCAACCTCAGCAAGACAGTATATGACAAACCCAAAGATCCCAGCTTTTGGGACAAAAATCCACTATTTCATAAAAACTGCTGGGAAAATTGGAGGACAGTGTGGGAAAGATTAGGTTTAGATCAACACCTCACACCCTACACCAAGATAAATTCAAAATGGGTGAATGACTTGAACATAAAGAAGTAAACTATAAGAAAATTAGGCGAACACAGAATAGCAGACATGTCAGACCTTTGGGAAGGGAAAGACTTCAAAACCAAGCAAGACTTAGAAAGAGTTACAAAATGAAAATAAATAGTCTGGAATACATCAAATTAAAAAGTTTTTGTACAAACAAAACCAATGTAACCAAAAATCAGAAGGGTAGCAACAAATAGGGAAACAATCTTCATAAAAACCTCTGACAAAGGTTTAATTACTCAAATTTCCAAAGAACTAAATCAATTGTACAAAAAATCAAGCCATTCTCCAATTGATAAATGGGCAAGGGACATGAACAGGCAGTTCTCAGCCAAAGAAATCAAAACTATTAATAAGCACATGAAAATGTGCTCTACGTCTCTTATAATCAGAGAGATGCAAATAAAAACAACTCTGAGGTATCACCTCACACCTAGCAGATTGGCCAACATGACAGCTATGGAAAGTAATGAATGCTGGAGGGGATGTGGCAAAGTGGGGACACTAATCCATTGCTGGTGGTGTTGTGAATTGATCCAGCCATTCTGGAGGGCAATTTGGAACCATGCCGAAAGGGTGATAAAAGACTGTCTGCCCTTTGATCCAGCCATAGCACTGCTGGGTTTGTACCCCAAAGAAATAATAAGGAAGAAGACTTGTACAAGAATATTCATAGCAGTGCTCTTTGTGGTGGCCAAAAATTGGAAAATGAGGGGATGCCCATCAATTGGGGAATGGCTGAACAAATTGTGGTATATGTTGGTGATGGAATACTATTGTGCTCAAAGGAATAATAAAGTGGAGGAATTCCATGGAGACTGGTACAACCTCCAGGAAGTGATGCAGAGCGAAAGGAGCAGAACCAGGAAAACATTGTACCCAGAGACTGATACATTGTGGTACAATCAAAGGTGATGGACTTCTCCATTAGTGGCAATGCAATGTCCCTGAACAATCTGTAGGGATCTAAAAAATACTATCCACAAGCAGAGGATAAACTGTGGGAGTAAAAACACTGATGAAGGGCAACTGCTTGACTACAGGGGTTGAGGGGATATGACTGAGGAGAGACTCTAAGTGAACACTCTAATGCAAATACCAACAACAGGGAAATGGGTTCAAGTCAAGAACACATGTGATGACCAGTGGAATCGTGCGTCGGCTATGGGAGAGGGATAGGTGGTGGGAGGGGGGGGGGGCGGGGAGGAAAAGAAAATTATTTTTGTTTCCAGTGAATAATGTTTGGAAATGACCAAATAAAATAATGTCTAAAATTAAAAATAAATATATAAATAAACATTGAAAGCCCAAAAAAAAAAAGATAAAAGATAAAAAGTACCCCCTCCCCAAGGTAGAGTAGTAAGAGGCTATTTGGATGTTTCTGTACAAGGTATCTCATTTAGATGTTTTATTACAAAAGAGGATTCAATCTAGGGGCAGGGAAGAAATGCCTGTGATATACAGAAAACAAACATCCAATCCAATAGATATTCAATTAGAAAGGCAATTCGTCCAGAGTACACATTCTACTTTTATCAAGCACCTACTATGTTTTGTGCCAAGCACTGTGCTGAGTGCTGGGGATATAATTAATAAGAAATAAAGACAGTTCCATCTTCAAGTATCTTATGATTGAATGGGGAGGTTAACAAAACACACACACACACACACACACACACACACACACACAAAGAGACAGGAAAGTAGAAGGATTTGGAGAGGGACCATTGGATGGTCATCTTATTGGAGTGGGCACTCATATTGTGAACAGAGAGAGCATTAGATACAAAGGAGAGAAAGCCAAAAAGTCCAGTTATTGTTCTATATAGAAAGGCATGAAGTGGAGTTTGGAATTCTGTCTTTCTACCCTCCAATCGGAGTCAGAGGAGGGTAAGGGTGGTGGGTGATATCAGTCAAGGCTTGAGTTAGCATCAGACTGATGAGATTAGTAAAATTAACCCAAGGATCATTTCTATGCATAATTTACAAAAAAACAAAAATGAACACAAAGAAACATTTAAATAAGGACAATATATACACATTCAAATAGATCATATTCTTTGCATGACAGCATCAGGGTTAGATTAGTGTAATTTGTTCATGCTACACTTACTGGAAAACTGGCAAGGCGTTAGACAATAGAACAAATATGAACATCCATTAAGAATAGTTAGAGGGTCAAACTCCGGAAGAATGGCTGATGGCTTAATCACACACCTCTAGCCCAGCATATAGGGAGCTGACCTTAAGATTTTAGTTCCACTTTTGCCACATACTAGCTCAGTGACCCTGAGCACAAAACATAATTTCTTATTGCTCCAAGAAACTCACTTTAACTACAGTTAAAGAAAATTTCATCTTCGTTGATAAAGGGAGATTTCTCAGTGGGAATGGCTTGTACTAATTAAATCAAAGGATCAGTTTAAAAAAATGACCCTATCCTCTCTGGATAAAGTTCTCCGGGGAATTTCCCTGGAATTTTTCTTTTCTTTTTTGTATACTAATGAAAAAAGCAAAAATGAGATGCCTTCTTTTTTTTTTTTAATCTTGAGATGAAATGAAGTCAGGTAAGCACCATAACAGGCTGAATAATAGAATCAGGATTTGAAAGAATCTTGACAAAGAAGAATGTTGAAGTAAATCAAATGAGATGCAATTTAATAGACAGACCTCAACATATCCTTGAGAATCCCACAACTATACTCTATTAGAAAGGGGCCATTATCTCAGGAAGAACATTGTTGTCCATAAATATTAATCTGCCCAAATTTCAGGACGACATTGTAGATGTCTCCATACAAATAAACATAATTGCCAAGCTATGTACAATGAAAAGCTTTCAAATAGATCCAAGTCTTAATGATTATAAGGTGTATGCTATGTTCTTAATATTTGTTGAATGCTTGAAACTCTTTTTTTTAATGATTGAAACTCTTATAGGATTAGTGTGAATCTTAAAACTGCTCAGACTCTGCCTTAGATTTGGTTAAGCTATTCCCTTATTGTAACAAATGGAAGTACTTGCTCAGGAATATATTGGGAATTTTAACATTACTCTGCCCATTCTTAGACAGTGCCTTAGGGGAAGATAAAACTGTAAAATTCCTTACTGAACAATGAAAAGTCCCCAACTCATACTTATAGTGAAGCAAAAACCCTAAGCTAGGTGGTCTATTTTTAGATCTAATACAAAAGGGTGCTAAGTACCTATAAAGGTTAAATTAATTACTAAAAGGTCAAGCAACTTACAAAGGGCAAGCTTAGCAAAGAGATGTGAAATACTCAGAAGAAATAATCTAATCAGAGAAGGTGATAACAAAAGAAGATGTGAACTAGGAATGGTCAGTCCTGGGGAAAACGTCTACTGTGATTGGTAGATGTGAAAATTTAGGGGAGGTGACATAAGAGAAATTTCTCTTTAAAAGGAGCTGGCTCTCTCTGAACTTAGTTGGAGTTTGGAGTTAGTTGGAGGAGGTAGGTCTCTGAACTCAGTTCAGGAATTGAGGATTTTAGTGAAGGACTGGAGTTTTGCTTTAGGATGATCTTGTGGTAATTAAAGACTAACTAATCTTTCCTAAGACTCAGGCCTAGGCCCTTCATACTACTTACTCTCTACTCTCTCTCTCTCTCTTTCCTTAATTCCTTCATTTGTATTAATTAAAATCTCCATAAAACCCAGCTGACTTGGGTATTTTCATATTAGGGAATTTTTCCCATGGCGACCACTTATTTTTTATTTAAATCAAGACACTAAAAATTATCTTGACAGTTTTGTCAATTCAGTCTTGAAACCCACATTTTCACGGTTACATTAGGATGAAGTAGATATCATTGGACTATTCAATCTACTATTGGAGTTTTCCCCAAGATACTTTAAGTGGGCAAAGAATCCAACAAATTTATTTGATTACAAAAGCAGCTTATCTTCCACCTACACAAGAGTCCACAGAACATTAAATATATAAGATTAATAACAAGATATTAATGATTTTTCCCAGAACCCCTTTTATCTGAACTCTATAGTAAAGGAGAGAAGAATGAGATTAATAATAATCGATGTTTATAAAGGACAAATTTCTGTACTTACCTGATTTTTGAGACTGAATACAACCCTATACTTAGGTACAGGTACTGTAATTGTTGTTAGCCCCATTTTTCAGATGAGGAAAGTGAAGCTGAGAATGACTCAGTAATTTGCCCATTGATGCACAACCACAGCTAGTGATTGTCGGGATTTGAACCCTGGGTCTTCCTAACCTTCCAGTTCACTAGGACTAGGTGACCTCTAAAGTAGCTCTACCATTCTAGGATTCTTGAAATTTAATTTCTAGTGACATTTTGTAGGGGTTGAGTAGGGGATGGATGAAAATGACTGTAAATATTTAGATAGAGGACATGGCTGAGATTATGACATAAAAAAAAGAGAGGTTAAACTTTAAATCAGTGAAAGCCCTTTTCTTTAAACTCTTGTGACTATTTAATTTCTTAGTGCCCATACTACAGCTACCAATTTATTTATGACTAACAATTTATTTATGTCTTTGAAGGAGACTCTGACAAATGGCCAGAAGGGATGTGACCAAAGAGATTTGTAGCTATATTAGGGTCTGTCTCCTCTAGGACATTGCTCCAGCATTACATTCCTCTTTCTCTCGCCTTCTCATTCTCTCTCTCACTCATGGCTCCTTAATGTCTGCCCACAAATGTACCCAAGATTTCCTGACCCTGAAATTATTTTTTAACTCTTTTAATCCACACAACCCCAAGGATCAGAGCTGATCTTAGAATCAGGAAGACAGAGTTTGGAATCCCATGTCTGACTCATACTAATTCTGTGACCTTGGGCAAGTCACTTAAACTACTAGGCTTCTGGAAAGACTGTAGGACTACAATTTTCATGAAAATGGTTCATCTGTCTTGGGAGGGGAAGTTTCTCAATGGGGGCTTCCTACACAAATAACTTCATGCAAGTGCAACCAACAGAGAGACCTAGAAATAGCTAAATGATAGATTAGATATAGAAAATGGATAAAAGGATGATAGTGATGGATATGTAGATATAAATGTACATATATACACATGCATATTTTTACACTCATACCCACATATGTGATGTATGTGTGTGAGTGTTGGCACACACACATATGAATATATTGCCCTATCTCTTTATTTCTCTTCACAACTAAATTATTAAAAATGTTTTCTGCACCCACCTCTTCAGGACCACTCACTTTATATTCCACTTCTTGTTTTCTAAACACTAAATTATTGAAATGACTCTCTCTTTTTTCTCATCACAACAAAACTAATATTTCAAAACAATGGCTACTTTTCAAGTCTACTCTTCATTGACTTTTACAGGTTTTTTTTTTTACAGGAGACTCCCTTTTGCTTGATACTTTCCTCCATCAATGACAAAGATATTACACTAATATATCTGACAGCTCACATCTTTCTGCTGGATACTGTATAATTGAAAATCTGTTACCCCCAAAAAGTACTACATTTCCCAGGAGCCCACTGACTTCCTGTCATTACATGCTTCCTGTAGATAGGGGATATTAGGCAGGGATGTGGAAGGTCCCAGCTCTTTACTTCTTATCCTGAGCTTGATGGTGGTAAGGCAGGTGTTTCAATTGGCTGATCAGCCATAGGTACATGGTCTTTATTTTGTAACCTCTTTATTCCTTGATTTCTAATGATCATTAAAATATAATATTTTTATTAGAGATTTAATTTTATAATACTTTCTTCCTTCAGTGATAAAGATAGCCCACTAATATATCTTTCTCCTAATTTTCTAAATATTCCTCTGTTTATTTACAAGTTTTTCAACCCCTCCCCATCCATTACTTGTGAGTATTCTTCAATGGTCTGTTCTTGAGACTAGAATCTGAAATGGAGAAATGAAATCTGAAATATATAGGCCAATAAGCTTTCTTTGGATTCTGGAACAAAGTTCTATATTAAAGAGTATGGTAGTGGACACCTAGAAAAAACAGCAGAGATCCCAAAGTACTAAATTGACATCATTAAGAATAAGGCATACCAGACTAAACTAATTTCATTTTGACTATAGGATTATGAATCTGTTAAATCAATTGCATAATCAAAGATAGTTTACCTAATTTTGGCAAAGCATTTGAGAGAGTCCTCAGTATTATTCTTGATGAAAAGATGAAGAGATGTTAGGTATGATCACATAATTGGATAATTACCATGTTCTAAGAGTAATTGTTAGTGAGTCAACCTTAATTTAGAATGACTTCTCCACTGGAGTGCCCAAGTGCTTTATGTGATTCTTTCATTTGTGTGATATTCTTACTTGTAATTCCTATAAAAGATATAGATGGGATGTCCATCAAGTTATCAATGACATGGAACTCAGAGGCATAACTACCACATTGGCTGACAGAGTTGGGATCCAAAAAGATCCTAAGAAGCTAAAAAATGTGCCCAAATCTAATGAAATTAATTTTATATTTGGGTATCAAAAATTAACTTTACATGCATGTAATTGGATGGAGAGAAAGGAAGTTTGGACCAAAGTGTGTCTAAAAACCATTATGAGAGACTGGATGGACGGAAGGCTTGAGAGAGCATTGTGATATGGCTGTCAACAGAAGCTAATGCTAGATCCAGTTGAATTAAGACAAGCATAATTTCCTGGAATACAGAGAATATATATATGTGCTCTATTCTGTCCTGGTCAGAACATATTTGGAATTTTCTCTTCAGTTCTGGGCTCCAGAATTTAGGAATAAGAACATTGCTAAAATGGAGGGAACTGTGAAGAAACCAACTACAAAAAGGAAGAACATCACCATCATCCCAGATGAAGACTTTTGGACTTGTGGAGACAAGACAAAGAGGATGTGCTGATGGCTGTTAAGTGTTTGAAAGGCTGCTGTATGACAGAAGGATTGGACTTTTTTCTCTGTGTTCACATTCTAAGGAGATACTTTATCAAGTCTTTCAACAAATCCAAATCATATACCCATTTTGACATTATCTTGGTATCGCGTGTGAGATATTGATCTATACCTAGTTTCTGCTGTACATTTTTCTAATTCTCCTAGCAGTTTTTCTTAAACAGTGAGTTCTTATTTTAAAAGTTGGGATCTTTGGATTTATCAAATGCTACGTTGCTAAGGTCATTCACCCCTGTATATTGTGTATCTAATCTATTCCATTGATCTACCATTCTTTTTCTTAACCAGTACCAGAATGTTTTAATAATTACTGCTTTATAGTACAGTTTGAGATCTGGTACTACTAGGCCACCTTCCTTCACATTTTTTTCATTAATTCCTTTAATATTCTTGACCCTTTGTTCTTCCAGATGAATTCAGTTATTTTATCTAGTTCTATAAAATAATTATTTGGTAATTTGATTTGTATGGCACTGAATGAATTAATTTAGGTAGAATGTCCATTTTTATTATATTAGCTTGGCCTATCCATGAGCAATTATGACTTGTTAGAAGTGAGAAATCCAAAGACTGATTCATGAGTGAATGTTTGGTGCAAAGCAAGGGAATGTCTCAGATTAATGCTTCTCATCAGAAATGAGTGTGATTGAGTGCATTGCCGTGAGACATTATACCACTTGGGGAAATGGCGTATATTTAGTGTGAAATGAACATTTCAAAATATTTTCCATCTTTTTTTTAATTGTCAGTCATGAATATCTGAATTTGCATGTATTAAGTTTGTGAAAACAAAGTCCTGCTATATATGTTTGTTCTCTTCTTTTCCATTCTTCCTTTGAAACTTCCACCTATAGATCCAAATTCTGCACTCAATATCTGAGCAGAATAAAAATGAGGAATTTTAATCCCTCTTGTATTGGACTGCTTTTCAAATACTTGAAGAGAGTTGTCAAGTCCCCTCCCTCTCAGTCTTCTCTTTTCCAGGTTAGCCATCTTCACTTCCTTCAACTTATGGCATGAACCTGAGCCTGTTCACTTGCCACATTGCCCTCCCCTGAGTGCCTGCCAGCATCTAAATTTCTACCAATATGCTACCCCCTAATTACTCTCTCAACATATCTATTTTAGTCACATATCTTTGTTTAAAATTCTCTCCTTAATCCCTGGCGTAGTGAAAGAGAAGCCAATTAATCAAGAGAAATTTTGTCAGGAGTAACATTTTAATGAGCTCTTCAATGACTTCTTTGTATGACAATTATAAATTTGAGTCTTTTAAAATACAATTTAATGAGTCTCTTATTGGTCAGAATCCTCAGTTCCCCTTTCAACCTTTCCCTGTTCTGGTATCCGAAATGGCTCTTTCCTGCCAGATGACATGGGAATTTGTCAATAGTAATCACTCCTCCGACCCTGAGTTTCTTTCATTACAAGTATATTATACATATATACACACACACACACACACACACACACACATGTGTATATATGATTGGGTTAATTATTGCAAGACTTTATACCACATGGGGAAAACGGTGCAGATTTAGTGTGAAATGAAAATTTATTTTTTTCTGCCTTTGTTGTTTTTGTTAGTCATGTATAAATGAATTTGAATATATATACAAGTATGCATGCTTAAATATATATAAATATGTTTATTCAAGTATGTTTATACATACATACATATATATATATATATATAGCATTATAAGGGACAAAATGTAGCAAATGATATTCAAGGACAGAGGAGACACTCCCTGGGGATTTCTAGAAGGGCTGACAATCATATTTCAATTTTATCAGAAGGCCAAGAGTTTCATCTGCTGAACCTCTGGCCTTTCCTTTCCATTTCCTTCTTGGCCAACTCATTCTCACTAGGCTTAGAGTCCATCTTGAAATGGTGTTAAATCTAATACCACTCTCAGATTTCATCAATCTTTGAAGGCAGCCAGAGCTTCAGGGTGTAGAAAGCAAAGAAAAAATAAGGCCCAATAAATTAGAGATGGAAAGCATTCAAACTTCTGTGACAAACTCTAATATCTACTTTCAAATTGATACAATCTCCCCATTGGTGAGAGAAGGGGGAAAAGGATGAAGAAAAGGAGTCAGAGATTTTAAATCTCTGTAGAATGTGAGTTTAGGGATGGTTCATTGTCTTCTATATATTTCTTATGATGTTTCAGTGCTATTGTTTAGAATAGTGATAATAATAATTTGTACCCACTTATAAATCAGCAGCATCACTATCTTTGATATAGTTAATTGTCTTCATCAATGGTTTAAGTATCCATTACCATATGGTGTTGAGGTTGCTCGGTAACCTAAGAGATTAATCCTGGCCCATTAGGGAATTTATATTTTAAAGGAAGTGGCATGAGTCAAACAGAGATGGAGAATAAAGGCAGGTGAAGGCAAAAATGTAACTAAATGGTACCTTTGCCTTATGACACTGACTGGATTATGTTGACAATATTTGGCATGCTGGTATTTCTTTGCCTTGGAACCCTCCCCTGATGAACTCTCCTCCAAAGTAGCTTCATGCACTTGCCCCAGGGACTCCACCTTTCTTCGTGGAATAGTTTTCCAGTGCTCTCCCTCAGTTGAGGGCCATTTTTTTATTCAGTTTTCCCCTAGACACAGAGTTTTGCCTTTAATGAAACCTTTCTAATATGGCCTCTGCTTGCATGTCAGAGATCAGACTCTCAACATTAGAAAGCAAGAAAAGAATCATGGGAGTTTTTCCTAACCAGAGTGGTGAAGGTCAAAACAAATTCTATCTTCTTCTTGAAGAATTTTTGCAAGAAGAGAGATTTCCAGGTCTTGCTGAATTATGAAAAAGACTGCTCACTTCATCTGCATTTTGTGAGGTTGAACAACATCAGTC